>NC_089598.1:32722473-33022473 GCF_019320115.1 Miscanthus floridulus | reverse complement strand
CAACCTGTGGAAACATGATTTGAGTAATTATACAACAAACGCTTTTGCTAGTCGTGCTCCTTGACAGATATTTTGTTCGCCAACACCAGGATCGCAGCGAAATCAATTGCTTATCAGTCCAAAACCAACAAAATTTAGAGCAGCACGCAAGCAGCCAGGTGATGAGGCGAGATACTCTCAATCTCACATTGTCATCTAGTTCGGTGAGGAATCGTGTGTCAGCGCCGTGGAGAGCCAGCTCGAGCTTCGCGGCCATGTCAGCGAGCTCGTCGTCGAGGCGATCACTGTCCACCAACCTCCTTCACAGCCGCGCGGCCTGAAGCTCGAGGCGCAAGGCCCCGTCCGCCACGGCCATGGCCATGATCTTGTGCGCCATTGCAGTTGTTCGTACGGGTCCGACCGCAGCACAGCCGCAATGGCGTCCGGCACCTCCGCCGCGGGCACGGGCTTAGTTCCCACGAGCAGCGATGGATCCATGAAAAATTTTAGGGAGGCTGAGCAACATATACATCCGACTAGTGCTCGATTTTAAGTGTCAACCCCACCTACACTATAGAGGATTCCACTGCTCCGGTATGGTTAGGGGCTCGAGCCCTCCCCCGCTCCACTGTTTGGATCCGCCTCTGCCCAGGAGGCGTGGCAGTGCGTTTGCGGCGATGTGACCTGACCCGCCCCCCATAATTCTTCCGGTCGGAACGGCTGGATGGAAGCCGCACGCCGAATGGCTCCCGCGCGAACCACGCGATGCGCATGCAAGGTGCGCTATAGGCAAGGCCCACGCGTGGCCCACGTTCATGAGCGAGCGTTGCCCATCCGCTGGCGCGGGATTTCCAACTAGGAGAGCAGCGTCCATATGAATGTTTTCTTCTTTTTTTTTTTTCCTTTCCTTTTGCTTTTCTGTTCTTTTTATTTTCTTTTCCCTTTTTACTTTTTTTTTATTTTCGTGCTTCATTTTTATTTATATTTATTTTTTTGGTTTATGTGATTTTTATTATTCTTTTCATTTCCATTTTTATGTTTCTTTTATTTTTTCTTTTCTTTTCTTTCCTATTTTTTAATTTACTTTCTTCAATTTATTTTTTTATTTTTGTTTATTTTTTTGTTCCATGTGATTTTTCTTTTTTTTCTTTTCTATTTTTCTATTTTACCTCACTTAATTATTTTTTCATGTTTATTTTTTATTTTCTATGTTCCATGAGATGCTAGGTTCATATAGTATAGATGTCATGCTCTATGATGTTTTTTACAGTGTTCATGTTGTATATAATGTCATGTTTTGTGATATTTTTTTGTTTTTTTTGTGATGTTCACGTGTCACACATGTGATGTTCTATAATGTTTTTTATGCTCATGTGGTATACATATGATGTTCCATGATGTATTTTTGTGATGTTCGCGTAGTATAGTACGATATTATGTGATGTTCACTTATTATGAATGTGAATTTATTGGATGTTCACATAGTATATATGTGTTATGTATTTTATAATGTTCTATGATGTATCATTCATTTTTTTCTTTTTGTGTTTTCTATTTTATGTGTTTATTATTATTTTATTTTTTATATTTTTACCTTTCTTTTCTTTTCTTATTATTTTTATGATGTTATATGTTGTTTTTTGTGATGTTCATGTAGTACTAATGTTTTTTTTATGTTAACGTGTTATACATGTGATGTTATGTGATGTTTTTTATGTCATGTGGTATACATGCAATGTTCTTTGATGTATTTTGCGATGTTCGTGTAATATACATGTGATGTTCTCGTATTATGTAATGTTGTATGATGTCTTTTGTAATGTTCACTTAGTATACATGTGATGTTCTATGATGTATTTAGTGATGTTCATGTAATATATATACGATGTTCTATAATGTATTTAATGATGTTCTATGGTGTATTTAGTGATATTCACCCAGTATACATGTGATGTTCTATAGTATATTTTAGAATATTTGAAAAGTATCCATGTGATGTTCTTTTAAATTTTTCTCTATTATGTATTTTTATTTTTTCCTTTATGCTTTGCTCTAGATTTTACAATTTTTTATTTATGTTATGTATTTATTATTTACTTTTATTTATATTATAATACTAATTTCATGAACCTAAAACTAGAATATTGTTCTTTTAAATCAAAAATATTTTTTTACGAAGACGGAACATTGTTCTCTAAACCTAAAACATTATCTCTAGCTTAATAGAACAAAATGTTTCATCTTTATAAGATATAAATGTCTGTAAATAAAACTTTATCTAAATATATCCATGTGAGATCTTGTTTTGAAGGATTTATTGTAAGAAATCTGATGGTGTAATTGGAGTTTAATTTTGATCTTTAGTTTAGCAGTTATTATATTTTTTTAGTTTCCTAAGTCATTTGCATGCGTGAGCAGATCTGACGTGGCTGAAGTGGGCATGTGCACCATGGGCCCGCATCCTACCGCGCGCTACCCACATCCTCCCGCGCTCTACGCTTTGTGAATTTTTGCGCATGCTACGGTCGGTGTGGGGTATGGTCCTATTATTCATACCCTAGCAGCTCCCCCAAACGTCGGCTTCTCTATATAAGTAGCAAAAAGAAGTGGAAGAAATTCATGTCGGAGTTGATTTGATTCTCTGATAGGAGCTAAGTCTTCATACAACTCGATTCAATTCCAAATTATGATTCGATTGGATTCCAAATTCTGATTTGATTCTGATTTCGACTCACTAGGCCAACACGATGGCGTTGGCTTCTCAGAAGAACGCGGCCTTAGGTGGCGACATAGGGCACAGGGAGGAGGCGGAGCATCCTGGACGATGAAAGGATTCCTTGACTTGAGCGGCGCGGCTGCACGCGGGTCATGCCCAGCTCCGTGCGCGTGCATGTGGCTATGGTGGCAGCGACCAGTGGAAGTGAGGGGATGTGTCGGCTCACGTAGCTCTCGCTCATCTCTAAGGTCTGCTCAGAGCTGGAGGCCCACCACGATATCGCTGACCGTGTCCTCGCCAAGTTTGTTGTCAACCTTGATCGCGCCTCCGCCTCCTTGGCCTCCTTTGCCGCCACGCTCAGGGACCAGGGCGTCAAGCTACTGGAGTACCTAGTCTGCTCCCTCTATGCCATCATCACTGCCATCCCAGTCATCAACGGCGGCGCTGCATGACTGCAGAAGCGACAACGTCGGTGGGTCATGGAGACGTATATTTTTTATTAAGAGGATCGACGGGATCATGGTCACGGGACTGGAGTGGGCGTGAGCCAGTGAGTAGGCCAGCAACGACGACACATGAGCCGACATGAGCAAGTGGGCCGGCGGTTGGATCTGAATAGAATGGGTTAAGTTATCATTCATATTCAAATGAAATGCATACTCTTAATGAGACAAACAATGAGTATCCAAAGTAGGGTTTATAGTACCATGGTGCCTGCCTGTCATGACATTCCGATGACCAAAAAAGATCATGACTACATATACACGTTCCTCACGAGCTAACCGTATCCTGAAAGAAGACATTGGATGGATTGGAGACAAGCTCGATACTTCTATAAGGAGATAAAGATAGATGTTATGATTTGGAACATGGGAAGAGAAATCTAACTATGCATTAGTGTTTACTTTATTTTTATCTAACCATGTGATAGGGTGGTTAGGGCCTAAGGTTAGGTTGGCAACATTGTAACAATTAAAAATATTCCACGGGCACTCTGTTGTAGATGGTGGACACTCCGTGGGGTTGATTCCTGAAGCTTACATGTTCTATTTTAGCTCTGTGTGGTTTGATGGACACTCCGTCACAAGGTGATGAATACTCCACCAAAAGATGGATGCTCTCGAGTTCTCTAGAAATTAAATTTACTGCTTGACATACACTTTGTCTCCATCCACAGACACTCTGTAGGGTCAAGATGGCGGACTAGAGGGGGGTGAATAGTCATTTCTAAAATTAATCACTGTCGGCTAACCGAAACAAATGCAGAATTAAAACTATCGGTCTAGCCAAGACTACACCCCTCTATCTAAGTTAACAAGCACCTTATAAAGATTCTAATTAGGCAACAAAGGTGCCGGGCTAGCTTGAGCTCACGTAATTAATTCTAAAAGCAAGGTCACACAAACCTATGCACTAGTACTTTGGCAACCGAGGAACTCTTACACATGCTAGTAATGCAAAAGCACAAAGCTCATAAGCTCACTAGCAATGCTCAATAACAAGGCTACACAAGCCAAATTAAAGAGTGCAAATCACTTAACTACATAAACTAAGCAATGTGACTAACAAGGTTACTAAAACCAAATTAGTCACGCAAGGGAGCTACTTCTATGCTACACAAGCAAGAAGGTAACTAGTAAGCTACTAAAGCTAAACTAGTCACAAGAGCAACTACACAAGCACAATGTAAATGAAAGTAATACAAGCTTGTGTTGCGCGGAATGCAAACCACCGAGAAGATGATGAAGACAATGTTGACACAGTGATTTTCTTCCGAGGTTCACTTGGTTGCCACCAAGCTACGTCACCATTGTGTCGACCGCTCACTTGGTGGTTCGGTGGCTACTTGGCATCACCCGCCAAGCCCGCACGTCGGGCACCACAAGAACCTACCCCGAAAGTGAGGATAGCTCAATGACACGCTCAACTAGAGTTGCTCTTCGCGATCCCCGTGGGGTGAGCACAATCCCCCGTGAAAGGATCAAGATACCCTAAGAGAGGGGGGTGAATTGGGCTAATTCTAATTTTTTTGCAATAATTAAGCCCTACACTTAGCCCATTTCACCCCTTGTGTCTAAAATGTGTTTCTATTGTTCTCTCGTATAAAAGTTTTGCACCCTAGGTTCCAATCCTACTCTAGCATGGCAATTCTAGGAATCTAAAGACATGAAATGAATTGCTCAAATGTAAATGCTCAAAGTAAAGAGAGGGAAAGGAAAATGATGATGTATTCCCGAGGTATCGGAGAGTCGCCACTCCCCACTAGTCCTCGTTGGAGCATCTGCGCAAGGGTGTAGCTCCCCCTTGATCCGTGCAAGGATGAAGTGCTCTCTATGGGCTGATTCTTTGACACTCTATCATAGTGAATCGCCCACAACCGATCACAAAGTGACTTGGGTCATCCACAAGCTCCGCCAGATGATAACCAAGCTCCCAATCACCACCGAGCCATCTAGGAGATGACGATCACCAAGAGTAACAAGCACAAACTCTCACTTGACCAAGACAAGCCTAATGAGTAAGGTGGATGCACACTTGCTACTCCCTATGCACTAATGAGGTCCTTAATCTTGGATTATCAAATCTCAATCACCCCACTAGGCTCTTGCTCTCCCTTGCACTCCAAAGGTGTTTCTCAGTTGAACAAATGGGCAAGAGACCTCAAATGGACAAGTGGGATATGTATTTATACCCCCCATTCAAAACATAATGGTTGAGGTCCAACTCAGTGAGTATCGGGGTGACTGGATGCTCCAGTCAAGGTGACCGGATGCACCGGTCAGTGTAATATGTCAGCGTGTCAGAAAGAGTCGTTTGCTCTGACCAGACTCTGGCCTGCGTCCGGTCAGCACCCACCAGACACGTCCGGTCATCAAAAACCCTCTCTAGAACCTTATTGATGTTGACCGGACGTTGACACCCATAGTTTGGTCGTTTCTCTGTTCAGCGTCCGGTCCATGGTCAACAGTCTATCCACGTTGCTACAGATACGGCTAGCATCGCATTCGGTGAGCACTTGTGTCCAACATCCGGTCACACTCTTACAGCTGCTGCCAATCAACTGAACTAACCGGACTCTCCAAGCTGTGTCCGGTCACAACCAAACCAACATCCGGTCAGTCATTTGACTCTCCATTCACTTCTAATTCAAAATTCTTTATGAATGAAATTGACTTCTATCAATCTTAGGACTATTCCTGAGCTACATAGTGCTAAGTTTGACAAGTGTACACCACACCTAATCCATTAGACTCACCTAGGTTAAGCTACTAGTCCATACCCCCTTAATAGTATGGTCAAAGGAAAAATAAAGTCCTAAACTACTCTAAGTGTCTCTCTAACACCAAACGACACTTAGAACTAGTCTGTCCTTAACCTTTTCGTCCATCCTTTGAAAACCGAAATGATTTCCATCGACAGGGGCATAACAACCATGATTGCCCAATCAATTTCTATTACCATGACCTAACTCAAATTGCCTCTACAAAACACACGTTAGTCATAGTAATCTCGTATCGTCATTAATCACCGAAACCTAACTAGGGGGTAGATGCTTTCAATCTCCCCCTTTTTGGTGATTGATGACAACACAACCTCGAGTATGTAAAGGAGATGAGTGAGGTTTTCAACATGCTTGGTTCATATAAGCTTTTGACAATAAGAGCAAAAGGATTAGGCATGCTTATATGACCCAAGCCAAAATGGTGTACTCAAAAGATATGAATTAAGTATGAGTACATGAAGTAAAGCTCATTTGAATCGGAGTAAAACGTGGAAACACAATCAATGAGCATAACCAAGTGACATGACATATATAAAACAATGTAGAGAGCACACATGTCACATAAGTCTCACCATCACATGTATATAATACAATGCATGAAAGTAAACATGAATGCATGAAGTATCACACACGAAAGACCAAAAGAACAAGAAAGACCAAAAGAATCGAGTCCATCTCACATGCTCCCCTAAAACTAACATACTTGGTCCCTCTCCCCCTTTGGCATCAAGCACCAAAACTAAAGGTTAGACGGCGGGACAAGAGCAGTTGAGTCAGACGCTGAGGTGCGGTGAGAGACCTAGAACTGAGCTGCATCATCCTCTAACCCTGAACTCTGAGGGGTCTGACCCTCTATAGCTAGAAGTGAAGGTGAAGCGGTCTGGGTCTGGTCAGTAACTGGCGTGGCCTATGACTCTGTAGGTGTCACTGTAGGAAGGGGAGCCACATCTGTCGCTGTCGCTGTTGCCAAAGCCTCAAGTGCAGGAGTGACTGTCTGAGGTGGCTCAGATGATGCAACAGACGATGGAATCGTCTTGGTAATCCCAGTAACTGGAGCAACTGTGGTAGGACTAGAGACTCAGAACACTAGAGGTATAGGCTACCCTATAAGCTCACTAAAGGTAGCGCCGAGACTCTTGGAGACTGGGGTGTCCGTCACTAACGCCGAAGAACTTTGAGTCAGAGTGAAGGCCGTAACAATAGGAGTAAAGTGCGGACCCTGAGCTATCCCTGGTGAAGCAAACAACTGAGACACCTACTCTGTTGGTGAGGCAAACTGAGGAGCTGGTTGTCTCTGACTCGAAAGCCCACTGGGCTATACAGCTGGAGTCACTAGAGTGGTGGTGGCAGGCTAGCCTATCTGAAATGTAGACTGCTGAGGATCAATCCCAATAGCAGTGAATACATGCTACATGAAGCTTAGTAACTGTTGCTGAATCATAAGCTGCTGCTGCAGCATGGCCTGCTGCTACCGCTAAAACTAATCCTATCGTGCCTGAACCTGAGCAAGTGCAGCTATGGTCTCCTGTGCCGGGCGTGCCTGGTCCTGCCTCATCCGCTTAAGTATAGCTAGAAGTGCGGGTCTATTTGTGGTGGTTGTGGTGGAGCTAAGCTAGAGCCACTGGCCTCTCTGTCATGTGGACAAGGTACCATCTACGAAATTGGCTGATAGTAATCATCTGAGCTATCACTAGGGTCGCTCTTGACCTCATCTTCCTACTGTGCATCAAGCTCCTCCTCCTCTATCTTTGTGATGCTTCTGATGATCTCATCCTATTGAGCTGCTGTCTTTGGTACCTCAAGGAGATGACTAGGCTAGCAAGGTGTCCTCACACGACTGTGATGTAGCATCTGGCTCAAGTGATACTGTGGAAACTCAGTAGTAGCACATGTCCACTCTACCATTATCTCTAGGGACTTGTGTGTAACTGCCTTTCGGAGTAAGAAAGTGATCCAATGAGCATAAGGCAACTGGCGGTGACCTCTGAAGCCCTCTGCTAGTGTGTCCTCCATCTCTGAAAGCATCACATCCCAAATATCAAAGATAGTCTAAGATACCAGGTAATGCACTAGCCACTAGCTGAAATTCGAGTCAGACCCTCGCTGGTAGCCCATCCTTGGAAGCAAGAGTCCTCTCATAATAGCATCAAGAAGCCGAGCTATAGGTGTAAGGTCACATGGTGTCCTGCTCGACTCCTTGCCAAATGACTCTGTGAAGCATGGTCTGACAAGATTTGTAGGTGGCATAAGTCCACTGTGAGGGCGTCTCGAAGGCTTCTATATGTCCATAGCATGTCTCGTGAAGATGAATAGGTGACTCTAGAATCCTCAGTATCTCTCTGACCCTCGATCTCTGGAGCCTATAGTCACACCCTCGAAAAGCAAAATGAATAAACCTATGTCTCGGGTCAATCCACAAGGAGGAGTAGAACTCATGGACCCAAGAAGGAACATACCAACCAGTCCATCCAAGGAGATCTGACAAGCCTGGCAGATAAGTGTGGTGACGACAGATCTGCTCACCTACAGCTGCAACTAGAGACTCTAAGGGGCAGACCTGCTGAGATCTGAAAGCAACACCACTATTGAATTATGCACTATAGAAGTCCTCCTACAACACAGTGTAGAAGTGCTCTAAGGCACACTCATCCCACCTCGACGAAAACCAATCCTCAAACTGTACGAACTATAGCTGCTGCACCTATCTGGCTATGGCTGCCCTAAGGTCAAGGTGAACTATGGGAGGCAGACCCTATGGTCTGGGAGGTGGACGAGAGCCCTCCTATGTGTCTGAGGCCTCGGTGACACCTAAGTACGTGTGCGACTGGAACATTGAAGTTGTGGCTATGTTGCCTGCTCTGTCTCCTCAACCTGCTCTCCCTGCTGAGCGTTCTCTGTCTGCTCTGTCATCTGTGTCTACTGCTCAGTCACCCCCTGAGTCTGACTCTCCTCTAAAGACACATGCCGTCCTTCAAGCATGATGGTCCTGGGTGGACTACCACGATTAGCCTCAATTCTCTCGACGATAGCCCTCTAAGCCGGTGACAACTGATCGCCTATGCAAATGCCACTGTTAGATCCACCTATCTTGGCTTGCTCTGCGGCGTCTACCACTACTGTTGCTCTCTCTGCCTCAACATCATCGAACTTGTGCTTCTTCTTTGTAGTCTTTTTTGCCTTTCCTTTTTGCTAAGCAATCAGGCGAGGCGGAGGAGTTGGATCCTCATTGCCGGGACCACCCCCAATGTTCTTACAACGAGCCATCTCTAAAGTTGACAAGAGTCACTGCCACTGATAAGGAATAACTACCAACTGACACTCATGAAGCTTGGCCTCAATCCATACTTGTAGGCTTGGCCCCGAGTAAATCTATCAACTGCCCAACAGCCAAGCCAACTCACTGCCCGAACTGACTGAACGATAGAATAGGAAGTATATATAAGCAACTTTATATACAAGGAAAGCGAATGACCTAATGGAAAGCAAGCAGTAGGAAAGTAATGAGCAAATATGGCTTGCTACCTTAGAACAATCCTGAGATGTGTGAAGGGATAAGTTGTCGATCATAGGGACACGACACGGGAATGACAATGGCACCTAAGGGCTTGTGCCATGAAGCAGTGTGGTGGCCAAGAAGGCATGGTGCTAGGAAACCGTCGGTGCGAGAGGATGGCAACACGGCGACGTGGTGGTGCGCGAGCATGCGGCGGCGGAGTGGAGCGTGAGCATGTGGCGGCGGGCGAGACGCGTGCGGTGGCGCAATGCAGGCGTGGGCATGATGAGGCAGGCGCGGGCGCAGGTGTGATGACAGTTAGGGTAGCAGCGATAGTGCGACGTGAGAGAATGATAAAGTGGTAGCCCCCCATGATAGACATGGAAAGAAAAGGGAAAACTTTTCCGCTTGCACTTCAGTGACCGGACGCTCTGGCAAAGACGATTGGACGTAGCCCTCTGGAGTTCGGTCAACAACAGAGAGGTCCAGAGACCCTCAAATCATGACCAAACACGTCCGAGGACCCTTGACTGGACACAACATAGAGTCTGGTCCTTTCCTAAGATCCATCCTACGCTGACCAGATGTAGAAGTATTGTCACACCAGACGCTGTAGAAACATTGTTCATCGTCCGGTCCTCCTTCAGCAACAGAATCTCCTCCTTTTATACTAACCGAACGCTGCAACAGGTGAGTTCGGTCCCTGTTCAACTACAGATACTCCTCCTTTCTTCGCGATGCTCTCTCCCAATCAAGTCCCAAACTTCAATAAGATCCAAATAAACACCAATTGGGACTGATATGAGAGACCTCTCTCAAACCCTCAAGTTTTTCTAAATAATTTGCCTTCAGCTATAATTCTTTTTAAGAAAATAGGCAACAAAAGGGGCGAGGAGCACCATGTGACCACACAAGAGGGTTTTATGACTAATAAGAGCTTCAAATGCTCTCCCTATTTGTGGATAAACACAGCGGGTGCTCAAAAGATAACCCAAAAGAAACGACAAAGCAACACACATGCACATGCAATGCAATACTTGAAAGTAAGTCTAGTTGCTTGTCAAGTTTGATCCAAGGTTAAGCTTCTTCACATGCTTTATGGTGGTTATCTTAACCATGTTAGACAAGCCCTAAATGCATTACTAAAAATTAAACATGTTTTATATTACAATGCAATGCAAGGGACAACACAAGCTCATTTTTTAGTGAAGTTACTAAAGTCAAGCACATTAAGCTCATTCCTCAATTGACAAAATGTAGCCTCATCTAGCGGTTTAGTGAAGATATCCGCCAATTGATCCTCAGGTCCTTACACCTTCTAGTGATATATCATTTTTAGCAACATGATCTCTAAGAAAATGATGGCAGATATCTATGTGATTGGTGCGAGAGTGTTGAACCAGATTATTAGCAAGATTTACCGCGCTCTCATTGTCACACAAGAGAGGTACATTTTCTAGAACTACACCATAGTCTAGAAGAGTTTGCTTCATGTAAAGAATTTGTGCACAACAATGTACTCCACCTCGGCGGTGGACAATGCCACACTATTTTGCTTCTTGGAGGACCAAGACACTAGTGATCTACTAAGCAAATGGCACCCTCCGGATGCACTTTTTCTATCAATTTTGCAACTAGCATAATCCAAATTGGAATAGCCAACTAGTTGGAATCTAGCTCCTTTGGGATACCAAAGACCAATGCTTGGTGTGTGCTTAAGGTACCTAAGGATTCTTTTAACGGCAATCATGTGAGCCTTCTTAGGATTAGCTTGAAATCTAGCATATATACACACACTAAACATGATGTCGGGCCTAGATGCGGTCAAATATAATAAACTACCAATCATAGAACGGTAGAGAGTTTGATCAATAGATTTACCTCCCTCATATAGGTCGAGATGTCCATTAGATGGCATTGGTGTCTTGATTGGATTATATTCATCCATTTTGAACCTCTTGAGAAGGTCCTTGGTATATTTTTCTTGAGAGATGAAAATCCACTCTCTCATTTGCTTGACTTGAAAATCAAGAAAGAATATAATCTCTCCAATTATAGATATCTCGAACTCCGACATCAATTCACCAAACTCTTTGCAATAGTCTTCATTTGATGAGCCAAATATGATATCATCAACATATACTTGACAAATAAAGATCTCTCCATCAAGCTTTTTGGTGAATAGTGTGGTATCGACCTTCCCAATGGTGAAGCCCTTCTCAATAAGGAAATCCCGAAGGCGCTCATACAAAGCTCTTGGGGCATGCTTAAGCCCATATAGCACCTTGGATAACCTATAGACATGGTTAGGATATCTAGGGTCTTCAAAGCTAGGAGGTTGATCAACATAGACTAGTTCATTTATGAAACCATTTAAAAATGCACTTTTAACATCCATTTGATATAATTTCATTTTATGATGAGATGCATATGCAAGAAGGATACGAATGGCTTTAAGTCTTGCAACCGGTGCAAAGGCCTCTCCAAAATCCAACCCTTCAACTTGGGAGAATCCCTTCACAACTAGCCTTGCCTTGTTCCTAACAACGATCTCTTGATCATCTTGTTTGTTGCAGTACACCCACTTTGTTCCAATGACTCTTGCATCTTGTGGTCGCTCTTCAAGTGTCCAAACTTCATTTTTAGGTGAAGTTGTTCAACTCTTCATACATGGTATTTATCCAATCCGGATCTTGAAGAGCTTCTTCTATATTTGTAGGCTCAATGCAAGAAACAAACGAGTGATGTTCAATAAATGAAGCAAGTTTTTTAGAGCGAGTCATTACACCCTTTGAAGGACTCCCTATGATGAGATCTTGTGGATGTGCTTGTATTTGGGGTGAATTTCTTCTATCAACCACTTGAGGGGAAGGTTGTGGAGCATCAACATCTTGAGCTTGTGCCACCATTTGATCATGAGAAACATGAGTATCTTTATTTTCTACTCTTCCATCTTTATCATCATCTTGTGGCATATTTGATGAAAAAGGTGGATCAATCACTTGTGCATCATCTTCGTCATCTTTGGGCTTGATTTCTCCAACCGGAATGTTCTTCATGGCCTTCCTCAATGTTTCATCACCTACATCCTCAAGATTGTCATGTGCTCCTTGGGAGCTATTAGATTCATCAAATTTCATATCATATGTTTCTTCAACCAAGCCGGTGGCATGATTAAATACATGATATGCTTTGGACTTTGATGAGTAACCAACATGAAAACTAATATCACAATGTCTTTGGAACTTCCCTAGGTGTTGTCTCTTCTTCTAGATATAGCATTTGCAACCAAACACCCGAAAGAATGATACGTCCAGCTTCTTCCCATTGAGCAACTCATAAGGGGTCTTACCAAGAAACTTTTAAAGAAATAGGCGATTGGATGCATAACATGCGGTGTTGATAGCTTCTGCCCATAGAGCTTCGGGTGTATTATACTCATCAAGCATTGTTCTTGCAAGGGTGATAAGTGTCCGATTCTTTCTTTCTACTACGCCATTTTGTTGAGGAGTGTATGTTGTGGAGACCTCATGCTTGATCCCGACTTCATCACAATATGCTTTAATGTTTGTGTTGTAAAATTCTTTTCTATTGTCACTTCTTATCTTCTTGAGCTTCACTTTAAATTCATTTTGTGCTCTCTTGGCAAACTTCTTGAAACACATGGCCACTTCAGTCTTGTCATGAAGGAAGAACACCCAAGTATATCTAGAGTAGTCATCAACTATCACAAGACAATAGAGATTTCCTCCCAAACTTTTGTAAGTTATTGGTCCAAATAGATCCATGTGAAGAAGCTCTAGCACTCTTGTTGTTGACAAGTAAGCTTTTGTTGGATGAGTGTTTGCAACTTGCTTGCCGGCTTGACATGCACTACAAAGCTTGTCTTTCTCAAATTTCACATCCTTCAAACCTCTCATCAATTCATTCTTCATTAGCTTCTTGAGTGAGCTCATTCCAACATGTGCAAGTCTTCTATGCCATAGCCACCCAAGTGATATTTTGATGAATAAGCATGTTTTCAAGTTTGCATCTTTAGAGGTGAAATCCACTAGATATAGGTTGTTGTATCTAAAACCTTTGAATATAACTTGATCATCATCTTTCTTTGACACAACCACTTCCTTCTCGGTAAACAAACATTGAAAGTCAAGATCACATAATTGACCAACGGATAGTAAGTTGAAACTCAATGAAGCAACATATAGCACATTTGAAATTGAGTGATCATTTGATATTGCAACTTTTCCCAATTCTTGAACTTTGCCCTTTGAATTATCACCAAATGTAATCCTTTCTTGACCATCTATTTCTTCATCTAGTGAGGTGAACATACGAGGATCACCGGTCATATGTTGAGTGTAACCACTATCAATAACCCAATGACTTTCATTGGTCTTGTAGTTTACCTACATACAAGAGATCAAGCTTGTTGTTTAGGGACCCAAATTTGATGAGGGCCCTTTACTTTCTCAACTAGTGACTTTGCAACCCAAATTTGCTTAGGCCTATTCTTGTTGGGTGGACCTAAGAACATGACTTTTATTTTTCTACTAGAATCCTTTCTAAGCATGTAGTGAGCATTGAAGGCAAAGGGTCTACATGTTTGGGCAAAGGTTGTGGTGGTGGAGTTTGACACTCATGAGCAAAGTTACCTTCTTGTCCACACTCAAAACATCTTTTTGGCTTAGGCTTCGACTTGTATTGTTGTGTATGTTGAGCTTGAGCTTTCTTCTCTTGATTTGCCAAGTACCCAATACCACTTCTATCCATCTTTATCACAGTGTTCATGAGTAGCTCACTTTGGAGATATTGGCCTCTTGTGAACTTGCTCAAACCGGTCTTGAGATGTTCTTTCTCCAACTTAAACTTCTTGTTTTCTTCTCTAAGTTCATCATGGTTTTTCTCCATCTTGAGTCTCTTATTCTCTTCTTTAAGCATCTCATTCTCAAGAGCTATATTATAATTATTGTCAAGATTCTCTATCACAATTGTGTTGGTGGTTGATAGCTTTTCAAGATCTTTCTTGAGCTTTTCATTCTCATTCTTGAGCTTGACATAATCATCATAGTTGTCAGACTCAACCACTTTCTAGCCTTTGCTACTAGAACCTTGCTCAATGCTCTCAACAATCAAGTCATCACATGATGTAGCTATATCAATCTTAACAATATTGTTAGTAGCATCATGTGGCTCATTGAATAATAACTCATGAGAAAGAACAAGATTGTTATGATTAATCTTGAGATTGGTGTACTCTTCTTTTAGCAAATTGTAACTAGTGGTGAGCTCATTATGTATCCCCTCAAGTTTATCATGTTTTTCTCTAAGCTCCCTTTTAGAGCCTTTGAGCTCCTTGAGTTTGGATGATACAATTTTATTTTCTTCTCTAAGCTCAACACTAGCTTTTTTGGCTATGTCATACTTTGCTAAGAGTGAGTCCTTCTCAAATTCTAGCTTTTCATTTTTAGCTCTTGTCTTTCTAATGATTTTAGTGTATTGGTTTAGCAACTTGACAAGATCATCATAAGAAGGTGATTCAAATTCTTCATCACTATCACTACCACTTTCATCATTGCTAGAATTAGCATCACCACTACTATCATCATCATTTTGTACCTTTCATTCACCCTTGGCCATAAGGCATAGGTGTGTAGAGTATGACAGTGGCGGTGTCAGTGAAGATAGTGAAGAATCAATCACAAGAGCGGCCACCTTCTCATTCTCATTCTCACTTTCATCATCGGATGAGCCACTTGATTATTAAATATCCATGAGCCAATCACCAACAATGTATGCCTTGCCATTCTTCTTCTTCTTCTTATGAAATTTCTTCTTGCCATCCTTCTTCTTGTATGGCTTGTTCTTCTTCTCATCATCATTTTGATCACTTGAGTCATCTTTCTTACCCTTATACTTCTTCTTGTACTTTTCTTTCTTAGGTTTGGGGCATTGATGAGCTAGATGACCAAGTTCTCCACAATTATAGCAATCCATTTCAGAGATGGGCTTCCTTCTATTACTAGTGAAGAATTTCTTCTTCTTGCCATCAAACTTGACACCATTCTTGTTTAGCTTCTTGAGTATCTTGGTAGTTCTTCTCACCATGAGAGCAAGATTTGCATCATCAATCTCATCATCACTTGAGCTATCATGATCAACTCTTGCTTTGCCCCTCTTCTCTTGGCTAGCCTTGAATGCCAAATCTTTGTTCTTAGTGGAAGAAGAGCCATCTTGTGGAGTGATGTGCATGTACATCTCATGTGCATTGATCTTCCTCAATATTTGAGTTGGTGTAGCGGTGAAAAGATCACCTTGATGAAGCACCGTCATAATATGCCCATATTTGTCAATAGGGAGGACACTCAAGATCTTTCTTACAACATCAGAGGGTTGCATTTGTGTGAGTCTAAGCCCATTGACTTCCTCTACAAGAACATTTAAGAGTGAATAAATCTCATTAGCACTTTTTCTAGGAAGCATCTCAAATGAATTAAGCTTTTTCATCACAAGGTGGTAGCGTTCCTTATGCTCACTCTTGGTTCTCTCATAGTGCGCACAAATGTCCGACCATAGTGCATGGGCGTTTTTGTGGTTCCGCACGCAGTTAAAAACATCCTTGCAAAGGCCTCTAAAGAGGGTGTTTCTAGCCTTTGCATTCCACTTCTCGTAGTTAACCTTATCGCCTTGAAGGTTGGCGGGATCCTTAGGTTTTGGGAAGCCTTGTGAGGTGGCTCTAAGAACTCCAACATCTAAAGCCTCTAGGTACGCCTCTATGTGAATTTTCCAATAAGGAAAGTCATCTCCCTCAAAGATAGGAGGGGGTCCATCTCCATGGGACATCTTGCTCTTGGTGGTTAAACCTAATTTAGGGAGCATGAGGCTCTGATACCAATTGAAAGGATCAAGATGCCCAAGAGGGGGGGGGTGAATTGGGCTAATTCTAATTTTTTTGCAATAATTAAGCCCTACACTTAGCCCATTTCACCCCTTGTGTCTAAAATGTATTTCTATTGTTCTTCCATATAAAAGTTTTGTATCCTAGGTTTCAATCCTACTCTAGCATGGCAATTCTAGGAATGTAAAGACATAAAATGAATTGCTCAAATATAAATGCTCAAAGTAAAGAGAGGGAAAGGAACACGATGATGTTTTTCTGAGGTATCAGAGAGTCACCACTCCCCACTAGTCCTCGTTGGAGCACCCGCACAAGGGTGTAGCTCCCCCTTGATCCGCTCAAGGATCAAGTGCTCTCTACGGGCCGATTCTTTGACACTCCATCATAGTGAATCACCCACAACCGCTCACAAAGTGACTTGGGTCATCCACAAGCTCCGCTGAATGATCACCAAGCTCTCAATCACCATCGAGCCATCTAGGTGATGGCGATCACTAAGAGTAACAAACATAAACTCTCACTTGACCAAGACAAGCCTAATGAGTAAGGTGGATGCACACTTGCTACTCCTTATGCACTAATGAGGTCCTTAATCTTGGATTATCAAATCTCAATCATCCTACTAGGCTCTTGCTCTCTCTTGCACTCCAAAGGTGTTTCTCAGCTAAATAAATGGACAAGAGACCTCAAATGGACGAGTGGGATAAGTATTTATACCCCCCATTCAAAACATAACGGTTGAGGTCTAACTCAGCGAGTATCGGGGTGACTGGATGCTCCGATCAAGGTGACCGGACGCACCGGTCAGTGTAATACGTTAGCGTGTTAGAAAGAGCCATTTGCTCTGATCAGACTCTGGCCTATGTCCGGTCAGCACCCACCGGACGCGTCCGGTCATCAAAAACCCTCTCTGGAACCTTACTGATGTTGGCCAGATGCTGGCACCCATAGTCCAGTCGCTTCTCTGTTCAACGTTCGGTCCATGGTCAATAGCCTATCCATGCTGCTACAGATATGGCTAGCGTCGTGTCCGATGAGATCTGGTATCTAGCGTCCGGTCACACTCTGACAGCTGTTGCTGATCAAATGAACTGACCGGACTCTCCAAACTACGTTCGGTCACAACCAAACTAGCGTCCGATCAGTTATTTAACTCTCCATTCACTTCCAATTCAAAATTCTTTGTGAATGAAGTTGACTTCTATCAATCTTAGGGCTATTCCTGAGCTACCTAGTGCTAAGTTTGACAAGTGTGCACCACACCTAATCTATTAGACTCACCTAGGTTAAGCTACTTGTCCATATCCCCCTTAACAGTATGGCCAAATGAAAAACAAAGTCCTAAACTACTCTAAGTGTCTCTCCAACACCAAACAACATTTAGAACTAGTTCGTCCTTAACCTTGTCGTCCATTCTTTGAAAACTGAAACGATTTCCATAGACATGGACATGACAACCATGATTGCCCAATCAATTTCCATTACCATGACCTAACTCAAATTACCTCTGCAAAACACACGTTAGTCATAGTAATCTCGTGTCATCATTAATCATCAAAACCCAACTAGGGGCCTAGATGCTTTCACCCCTCAGAAAACCTCCTCTAGAGCACCGCACAATCTTCTTGTGTGCTTCAACAGAGTCACAAGCCACCAAGCTATCTAGGAGGTGGTAACCTCCAAGAGTAACAAGCATCACCACATTGCAACACGATCACCTAGTGCCACTCGATGCAACCTCATGATTCAATCGCACTAAAATCGCTCACTCACTCGATCGAATGATCATTATCAAGCACAAGTGAGTTAGAGGACTCCCAAGCACACCTACACAAGCTACCAAGGCTCAATGGTGCTCAACAACTAGCCTAAGCCTGAGCTCCACCTCTATTTATAGCCCCCAAGCCAAATAGAGTCGTTGGAGCAAAGCTGCTGGTTTCTGCGAGGGCACTGGACACGGTGGTGCTTGGCATCGGACACGGCGGTGCCTCTCCCAACGATCGAATTCCAACGGCTACTTCACTTAGCGTTGGGGTCTTGGTCACCTCCACCATAGGGGTGGCGGTGACCACCGAGCCAACTCCTCGAGATTCCCATCCTCTAGAATTTTAGGGCGGTGCACTGTCGTCACCATGGCGGTGACCCCCTCGCTTAACCACCGAAACAGCCAGCCTCGAGTAAAAAGTGTCAGTGCCACCGGACAACCCCTAGCTGTGCCACCGCCATCACCACGGTGGTGCACACCAGTCGGGGCGGTGATCGCCCTTTCTCTCCTGCTCTGAACCGAGGTCAGATGGGCACTACCGTAGGGGTCGTGGTGCCACTGGACATGGTAGGATGGTGCCAGCCCCAACACACTGCTCTCGGCCTTCTCTAGCCAGTCACTGCCATTGGGGTGGTGGTGCATCGGACAGGGGGTGGCGGTGCCACCCAGGCAGCACCCTGAGCCTGGTTTCGCCTCCTCTTCACCTTTGCAAATGTGCTAACACCATCAAATGTACACCACCATGTGCATGTGTGTTAGCTTTTCACAAACATTTTTCTAAAGGATTAGCACTCTTTTCACCACGCCACTCGATCCTAACACATGCAAAGTTAGATCACTCAAGTGGCACTAGATGACCGATATGCAAACAAGTTTGCCCCTCTTAATAGTACAGTCATCTATCCTAAACCCGGTCATAAACTTCTCTACTCACCTATGACCGGTGAAATAAAATGCCCTAGGTTATACCTTTGCCTTGCACATTCCATTCCATCTCCTCCAATGTTGATGCAACACATGCACCAACCTTGATCAACAAATGATATGATCTACTTCATATCATCACGTGACCTTATTGGTTCATCGATCTTGACTTCACTTGCTCGTCATCGTTGCCTCGGTCCATCGGCGCCAAGTCATTACTCAACTTGCCCTTCACGCTTGCAACCGGTCCGTCGAGCCAAGTCTTGTCTTGATCTTTTCCACCTTGATCACATGACTCCATGTCATGTCTAATATGTAATGAGCTCCTTCATCACCACATGTGTAAGCTTTACAACAAGTCCAAGCCATTTCACCTCCATGGCAAGTATTGCTCACACACATGTGCTTGTGGACTAATCACCTATGTATCTCACTCAAACACATATTAGTCCACCTAAGGTTGTTGCTCAATTACCAAAACCAAACAAGGACCTTTCACACTCCGCCATTTTACTCAGAGAGGGTGTAAGTGCTTTGGGTGTGAGTTTTGCTAAGTGCAAGATTTGACGGACCCTCCGACACAAATGACAGACCCTCCGTCGGTAGGTCAACAAAACCTATGTTCTTGGTTTTGAGCTTGATCAAATTCTAGTTTTAGGATGGGTTTTCACTATGCATGTGCAAGATACTTCCATGGTTTTTTGGTGACATGATAGGCTTATTATGGCTAGGTTTTGAACTATGGTTATCAAGTGCAACTAGTGGGTTGGAATTTAAACTAAAATTTTGATAACTTGAGGATTAATTCTTGAAATTGGGCATGGCAACTTAGCTCTGAGACTTGGTGGGTTCCTTGCCACCAAGATTGAAGATAAGACCTTGGACAACCTTGCTTCCAAGCCATAGAGATGGATTTGACGATTCTTGCAAAAATTCCATAAAATCCATACGAGAGAGAGATTAGAGAAAATGTGAGAGGATTGAGTTGTAGCAACTCTTGATCTTACTCTTGGGATGATGGAACAACTTCCAAACCTCATGATCCAATCATGCATGGAGAGAAACTTGAGTTAGGGTTTGGGGATTGAGCTCAAGAAAATGAGAAGAGAGAGCTCTTGAGCTAACCATGAGATGATGGAAATGAAGGGGCTCATGGTCTTGATCTTGGGCTGATCTTGCTGCCCTTTCCTCCCTTGATTTCTCATCCCTTCTCCTTCTCCACTTTCTCACACTAGTTCATCCTTTCCTTGCTCTTGTTCTTATTCTAAAGAGAGAGAGAGAGAGGGAGTGAGTGAAATGAGAGGATGAGTGGCTAAGGCTCAGCAACTGAAGAATATCTCATTCATGTGCTGACATGTGGGCCATACCAGTGAGTGGAAAACAACTCAGTCTCCACTTATTCTGCTATCTCTATGAAATGACGGACAGTCTGCCGGATATGGCGGAACCTTGCGCTGACTCCTTGATTTTGAGAAATTGATTTGGAGAGTGGGATTTTGGCATTGGGGCCAATCTTTATGTCCCATAGATAGACTATCACTTATGAAGAGATTAGGAACAATGATTAGCATCCCTCAGAGAACATTCTCTCAATATTGACTTAGTTTGATCGGCGTTGACTTCGGTTGATTGGAGGGATGTAAAACAATTGAGCGATGAATTTGGAGTCCTTGTCCTAGTAGAGAAAGCTATGAGTTGATAAAGCTATAATTGAGAGCTTGAAAACCTTTGTTGGATTATTTCAAAGGATTTCTATTAGAGGATTTTATTTGGAACGACTTTGGGTCATGACACTGTGTCACTTGTCAACAGGCTAAACCAGATAGGAGCAAGTACCTAGGTTTGCTCCAGCCATTACCTGTTCCTACAGTTGCTTGGGATATTATTTCAATAGACTTTGTTGAAGCTCTACCTCCATCTAGTTCATCTAATACCATTCTGGTTGTGATGGATAAATTCACAAAATTTGGCCACTTCTTGCCACTGCATCACCCATTTACTGCTCAGACAGTTGCCTGGCTCTTTATGGATCAAGTGTACCATTTACATGGTCTCCCATCAGCCATCATCTCTGAGAGAGATAAGATTTTCACAAGTGCTTTATGGAAACAACTGTTTCAATTAGGTGGCACTGAATTGTGTTACAACACTACTTATCATCCGCAGACTGACGGCCAAACAAAACATATGAATCAGTGTCTTGAGACGTATTTGCGTTGCTTTGTTCATGCATGCCCAACAAAATTGAAGCAATGGTCTCCCTGGCTGAATTCTGGTATAACTCAAGTTTCCACTCAGCTCTTTGCAGAACACCATTAGATGCTTTATATGGATACAGTCCTCGTCATCTTGGATTATCTCCTCATGTTGTCGGTGCTGTTGTTCTTGATCTTAATGAGTGGCTGTCAGAAAGATCATTTATGCAAGATCTTGTTCGCCAACACCTGCTCCGTGCTTAGGCAAGAATGAAAAAGCAATCGGACAAGAATCGTTCTGAACGCACATTCTAGGTTAGAGATTAGGTCTTTTTGAAATTACTACCTTAGACTCAGCGTTAGTTGATCGGCGTTCCAATCAGAAACTTTGCCTTCATATTCTTTGGGCCATACAAGATAGAAGCTCAAGTCGGGGTTGTAGCATATAAATTGGCGTTGCCTGCTACTTCACAAGTTCACCCGGTCTTCCATGTCTCCCAGCTCAAGAAGTCTCATGGCAACGAGCCGGTAACATCAGCCTTACCTTCCTCTGGCGTTGAGTTTCAGGTCCCTGAAGAAATTCTGCAATGCCGCAGGACCTCAGTTGATCATCCGGTGGAGCGGGTCTTGATCAAGTGGTATATGCCGGCCTCGCCCGCCACCTGGAGCCCTATGAGCAGTTTCACTAGCAGTTCCCGTGCACGGTGTATGGGGACATGCCGGTCCTAAGAGGGAGGGAATGTTAACACAGTTCCCAGTCCGACAACCCTTCCAAACTCTGAATCTAAAGCTGTCCGTGCGCCCAGGCCGGTTCGCGAACGCAAGCCCAACTCCTTAGTTGCTAGCGTAGAATGGCTGTAATATGATATATTACTTAAGGAGAAGTAAGAGGAGAGGAGAGTATCATGAAAGTTGTAACAAACAATTGAATCTACAATCCTGTCCTCATCTATTCCTCTTGCCGTGTTCTACCTTCTCGCTCCCCAAGCTATTGCTAACACAAATCCAGTTCAATACCCGGTCGGTCAAGTATGGGGTCGCCCCATCTACTTGGTCATGTCCGTTCCGGTTCCACTTCCATACCGGCGTTCAAATTCTCTGCACCTGCATTCCGCGCCGGCGTCAGCCATCGCGAAACGGACGTCGCCCCCCGCCCGCGTCGGCTGACCGCAAGAACGGAAGAACCCATCCATCCCCCGGAAAAGAGAGGATAGCAAACAAGCCATCGGTAGCCGAGGCCGCGTCGCTCGCACCCCAGCCCCCGCCCCCCCAGTTGCCCCGCCCCGCGCCACGCGCCCGCGCGCCTTGACCATGTGACGAGCCCGCCGGCCTCCACGTTCCCCCTGCCGCGCCACGCAGCAACGCTTGCATATAGAAACATATATGGAGTAGTATTTCCCATCCTCTGACCGCCGCCCACCACGGAAGAAACCAGAGGAGCGTGCGGTGGTGATGATGATGACCACACCCGCTGCTCGGGGTGCGGTCGGCGCGTGAGACGGTGAGACCGTGACTCCGTGAGAGAGAGGGCAGGGCAGGGCAGGATACCGCCGCGGCCCTGGCCGACGCCCACATCAGCTTCCGCGTCGGCTATTTTACTGCGGCCCGCTTGCATCCGGCTCGCCTTTCCGCTCACCGCCCGCCGCTTCTTGTCCCCCGTGGCCTGGCCTCCCTTGTTCCGCCGATTCAGCTCTCCTTCCTAGACACGGGCATCGATCGCTCATGCATAGTAGTGTTCGCACGGTGTTGAGAGATAGAGAGAGCAGCAGCGATAGCGCGGAGTGGGTCCCTGGACTGGACACGAGCGCGCGGAAGAGGTTGCCGGCGGCTGTAGACCCTCACGGCGATGGATATCACGGAGGTGACCGTGGTACACCACGCAGCGCTCGTGCTGGCGGCGCTCTGGGCCGCCGCGGCTTCCGGTTGGGCGCACCCAGCGCTCTTCCTCGTCGCGCTCCTCTACATATTTGCGGTGAGTGCGCATGCTCCATCCACCCGCCCGCCCGAGTCTCTCTCCCCCTCTTGCCTCGAATCGATTGTTTTGCCCCCTGTTGACTGCTTCTTGCCGAGAACTCGATGAATTAGTCAAACTCTGGCTCCCGTTTCTTTACTGCTACATTTGGGTGTTCAATTTGTATATTGCTCCTCTTAATTTTTTTTGTGGGTTTCCATATATTCCCCTCCTTGTTTTCAACTCAGCTGCATTGTTATGAGTAGGATTAGAGTTAAATTCACGAACACGCTGCATTGTTATGAATAGGGTTAGAGTTAAATTCACGAACACACTATCTTTGGTTCCTGATCAACTCATCATCGCATGAGAACGTCATGTCTGACCAAAACGGGCCATGTCATAGCGTTGATGAAAGCAAATCGTTATCATACTTAAGATGCTGGAGATATTCATGTTCATAAGTTTGGTCGATTCAAGGATGATACACGCTTTCTATGATCCTCTGCCTTTTACATCCAATCGTGTAGAAAGACTTTGGAAAGTTAGAACAAAGTATACACGGTTAATAGGTGGGGCTAATCTTTTTGCCAAGACTTCAACTAATGTTAGCCAACTAGCTAACCAACCCCAGCTAATTTGGGCTAATTTTTAACCCAACTGGTAACTAGCCCTAGCCCATCCAAATATTCCCAAAGTTTTAGTACAAATTAAGGCTCTTGGGAGTTGGGAGAAGCATGCCCAGAAAAATCTGCAAAAAAAAACATATTGTTTTGCTTCTATTTTCAGCTTATTTTGGGGATAAGTAGCCTATAAGCTGCAAATAGGCTTACAAAATATTGTAAGGGAGGGGGACATGCCATCAATTAAATTTTATACAGTACATGGACTACTGTTTCAACATTAAAATTTTGTATAACCAGTATCTCTTTCAAAGTTTCGTTACCTTATATAATTATAAGAAAAGTGATGTTCAAAATAAGCGGAATATAAAGTAAGGAGAGTGGGTGGGCTTCCAGTCAATATTGGAGTCTTTACTTTTGCTTAGCTCAGCAAAAGTAACAAAATAGGAGTACAAGGTGTTTTCTCTTTTCTTTTCTTGTCTGTGTTTGTTCCTACTGATATTTCTTGATGGAAACACGTTCCTGCAGAACAACCACTTAGTTCTGAAGGCAGTTTTCCTTTTGTAGTCTATTATACTATATACTGGCTATGCACCTAGATAAAATACTTGTCTTTTTGTGTGTGTGTGGGGGGGGGGGGGGGAGTGCTAGACCAAATTGTGTGCAAACTATAGATATAGCCTAAAAACTGGACCTGCGAGGGTATGACCACCCCTAAGCATTGCATTAAGAAGAAGACCTTCTCACGCAGGCCCAGAAAACCCCCGAACCCCTGCCCCACCCTTACACAGCGGCACCGTCGCCCTGTGAGAACGGGCCGGGCCAATCCTTAGACCTGTGCTTTGACGTGGGACAGACGAGGAGATTTTTTTAACCCCAGCCTGAAATTCGCTCCCACGGGGAGTCGAACCCAGGTTCTTTCGCTCCCACGGGGAGTCGAACCCAGGACCTGAGGAGTGCCGCGGGACGCTCTAACCAGTTGGACTAGAGGCCCTTTGGCCTATAGATATAGCCTAGTGGAGCAGTTGTTTAATTATGGAGCAGTTAAAGTCAATTACTGGTCAATCGTTCACTTTTTTTCTTTTTGTTTTTAGGGAGCATATCATGGCCGATGTTTTGATCATGTGAATCGACTCTGGCCAAAATTTGAATTATTATTAGTATATTATACTATTTTTTATTGTGTTGGTCCTGTGATGTGGTTACAGTTGCAGAAGGTCCTTCCCTTGGAAATTCAAATTCGATGTTCTGATACTCTACTGTGACCAGTGTCAGAGTTCATTGCAGTGCCCTATAAATTACGAAAAGTTGACCAAAATACCAATAGGCACTTGAACTAATATCTTTACTAACATCGAGTTAGATTTTTTCTCTCTATCAGGCCTCTCAACCTAGCTCGATTTTTCACATGCTGTATGTCAGATTCAGTTTTGGCTTGCTACCCATCTGTGTATCTATGCGACCTTGTTAATATAATAAATTAAATAATATCCTCTTCAAAGAAATTATAATAACCACAAGTTCTATGGCCATCTTAGTACCGTGGACCACAAATTGCATTGAAAAAGACTCCTCTTAAAGGGCAAGGAGCATGATCATACAATGCAGAAACAGTGTTTAGCATCGAAGGTCGAGTCAATACAGTTTTTCAGTTATCTCATCACAGTAACAATGTGATTTTTAGGTGAATCAACGGTACACAATGAGGTTGTGGAGGCGGATACAGTATGAGGAAAGGAAATGTGCGAATCAGAGAAAGGTACTATAGTTTCTTGATTTAGTGTTCTAGTTCAGCTTTCTTATCCGATTCAAAAGTCTGGTTTACTTCTTACATTTCATTGTCTTTTTGGACCAGCTTCTCTCTGATGCAGAGACTGTCAGGTGGCTTAATTATGCTGTGGAAAAGATTTGGCCAGTTTGCATGGAGAGGGTTGCATCCCAGCAGTTCCTTTTGCCCATATTCCCGTGGTTCCTAGAGAAGTTCAAACCATGGACAGCAGTAAGTATGGAGTTTCTTAATAGCTTCTAGTACGTATAAGATTTCTTTTACTGTATTCGTATATATGCGTTAATTTTGATTAGTTCTCTTGAAAGTAGTAAAACTCAGAAGCAAAAAAAGGAATGTAATCTGCTGCCAATTTGTATGCTTACGAAGCTATGATATATTCCCTTGTATACCTGATAAAATATCCATTTACATTTCATTTGCAGAGGAAAGCAGTAATCCAAAGCCTTTACTTGGGTAGGAACCCACCGATGTTTACAGATATTAGGGTGGTTAACCAATCAACTGATGATGACCACTTGGTGTGTAATGTTAATCTGATATTTTTGTCTCTCAGATATTCGTTTTGTTGACCGTGAAACGGCTAACGTTTACATGCCAGGTTCTAGAGATAGGGATGAATTTTCTTTCAGCTGATGATATGGATGCAAGAATGGCTGTGCAACTAAGGAAGAGATTAGGATTTGGCATTACAACAAACATGCATATAACTGGGATGCATGTTGAAGGAAAGGTGTGCATCATTTCTTTAATCTTAGTACGAGTTTGTTGGCCTAGTTTTCTTTTCAGTCATCACTGAGTTCTTAGTGTTACACATACTAGTAAGTGTGCATTGGAACTGAGCACTGACATGGATCAGAGAAGCAGATTGCTTTTCAAAAAGAAAATGATGTGTAGACAAGAAAAATGAGTCCATATGAAGAAATAGAAGGCAAATCTTCCACAATAACTACAAACAGTTGTCGGGGACTTCCATGTTAGTTCTCCAGATGATCTTTATAAGATCACATGCAAAACATATCTGTTGTGTTTACTAAGCCTCTCTAGGGCTTTTGTGCAGGTTCTGGTAGGGGTGAGATTTCTGCGACAGTGGCCATTTATTGGGCGTGTAAGAGTATGCTTTGTTGAGCCTCCATACTTCCAAATGACAGTGAAACCATTGTTTGGTCATGGGCTTGATGTAACTGAACTCCCAGGAATTTCTGGATGGCTTGTAAGTCTATCTAGTTTAGTTTATTGTTTCCATTTTGCAAAAAAATATTTTATTTTTCAATTACATTTTAATGTCATTACATTTCTCTTAGGTACTCAGTTTCCTTGTTTTTCAAAATTTTCAGGACAGGATGCTGGATGTTGCCTTCGGACAGACACTTGTGGAGGTTACATTTCCTACACCATGAATTCTTAATTAAAAAAAAAGCTTGGCCTTCATTGTGAAGGTTCTGAGTTGCTGCATTAAACTATAGTTTTAAATTGGCCATACTTTTACCTGCATTCGTTTGTCCATTGTTGAACAAGCAAAGGCAAGAGACGTTCTGTGTATTTGAATATGTCAACTATTGTAGCCTCAAACATTATGCTCGCCTGCAATGGATGTGCTTTTTGACATTGCTTGGGCATTCACTGAGGCATTTTGTTGGATAGTGTTTTTTTAAGGATCGTATACAAAATAGCTAAATAACTTTTAGAATTAATTGTTTTGCAGCCCAACATGCTAGTTATTGATCTGGAGAAGTTTGCCTCTGAATCAACAGGTAATTGATGTAAACTTCTTGTTGTACTGCAATTTGGTTTACTAGTTAGTTGCTCCCCCCATTTCAATTGAGTAGGCATATGGGGATAGAAACATATCATAGAATACTCCCGCCCTTTGTGTCGCCCCTCACAGGCAACTCGGGCGGAGTTAGCATTGCCATCCCCGCACCAGTCCTCTCCTCTGCTCTGTGCAGCTGTAATGAAGGTGGTGGTGGGGCACTGCTCGTTCGCATGGACTGTTCCACCCATCCTACCCCCTTGGCTTCCTTGCATTTGGCCCAGTGACTATATTCTGCTGGGGGCCTCCTGGGATGGGGGCAGCTGGATCGTGGCGTCCCTGTAGCTTAGATTTGTAGTTCGTCGGTTCGATCTAACCAGGCTCGCATAAGAGGCGCCAAGCACGGCAGAGGGCTGCGTCCCCAGGGTGGTGGGGGGCTGCTCAGGATTGTCTGCAGCGATGATGTGCGTGCGCGAGGCGGTGTTGGGTGGCTCGGCGGCGGGAGCACGGCAGTGGCCATGGCTTCTGTGTGGTTGGCAGGATCCTCCCTTGTGCCTTCGCCATGTTCATGAGACATTGGATTATTGGTACTCCAAACTTGGGCTTCGCATCTTTAGTACTCTAATGGCTACACAAAACTGGTATTTATATCATTGACATTGATTAGTATGCCATAATACTTTATTTAAATTTCTTAATTTCATTCTAATCTTTTGGCTCCTGAAAATACCATGATGTCCCTGCCCTTACATATCTCATCCTGGGAGAATCAAATTGTTCTCTCGCCCAGCCACGCACCTGTTCGGCGGGACTTCTCGCCCATCCACGGACCCCGCCGCTGCCCATCCACGGATGACCTGCAAAGCAAAGGGCTTCAGCCAGCAACGAAATGGATAGTGCCATGCAGGTGCTTCTTTGCCATTGTTGTTTCCTGGCTTTTCCTGGAGATTTACGGGACACAATTTAGTCTGTGCTACTATACTGGCCATTCCAGAAATATAGTGAATACCGGATTATGTAAGTACTGAACAAATTTATGGAACATAATTCTCTGAAGATTCATTTGTTGGAGTACAAGTGAATTGCCCCACCAGCTTAAGCTTTTGGGTTGAACTGGTCGGCGCATGCAACAGTCTCGAGTTCGAATCATGGTTAGCACAATTAAATAAAATAATTGCTGCTCGCTCCTATTCTACGTCTGAGGCCTAAGAGAGCCCCCACATGTAAGGGGGAGTGTTGGTGTATAAATGAAATTGCCCACCTCGTCCCACCGCCTTAAGCTTTTGGGTCCCACCGCCTTAAGCTTTTGGGTTGAACTGTTCGGTGCATGCAACTTAATATCATTAAGGCTCTGTTTAGATCTATTAGCTGCTAATAGTTAGGTAGCTAATAGTTCATAACTAATATTAGATGCTATTAGCTAGTTTTGCCCAGCTAGTGCAATAGTTGTTAGTTGGGTGTTCAGCTAACAATTAGTAGCTAGAACTGTTTGAATCCATGGAGATAATTATAGCAGCTAATTATTAGCCCTATGGATCCAAACAGGGCCTAAGTAAGGCAAGGGAAAAAGCACAGGACAAATTTGAGCAGAAGAATTTCTATTGCAAGAAAGATGAGCATGCGGTGCAATTCATCAAAGGCAGCAGCATTTCATCCACCACTTCACTTCTCTAGGCACGTTGCTCCCTCAAAATTTGCAAAATCTTCATTTTATATACATCTGACGCAAATAGTAATGCACCATAGGAGTCCATCTCCATCAGGTAGCTGGAGAGGTACTCATTCTCAGACATCTCAATTTGAGTGACATCGCTAGCAATCAGTGGACGGGTGGCAGCGAGAAGCCGAAGGTGTGTGGCTGCGCAAGAACACGATTCAATTCTACCAAGATGACATACCTGATTAAGAGCAAGGCAGCATGGTCCTTTCAGCAGCCAAAAGATTAGAAAAGAAATTAAGAAGGAACAAATAGAGTATTAATCAAGGTGTCAACGATATAAATATCAATTTTGCAAATCCATTGTTTATAAAGTACTAAATATGCAAAGCCCAATGTTTGCAGTACCTGGCCAAGAGGGGGCTGCCTCACCCAGCCGCTTGCCTCTTGTTCGATCAAACCACAGATGCAATCGAGCATTTACTTATCTCTTGTGTGTTCACAATGTTGGCAAAGACACAAAGTTTGGGGCAGTTTTTTTTATATTACTTAGCCACATTAACCATGGCAGGATTGCTACATATATAGGACCAAGTGGTCTGCTTTTACAACTGAAGTAGAGATAGGATTGCAACAACTAAAGTAGGAGATAAGGTAGATGATAAGATGCTAAAGCAAGGTAAGGTGCTGACATAGGCACCAACTACTACTACTGCTAATCCAGAGTTGTTCCAAAATATGTTAGGCACAAGGCTTACTGCTTCAATTCTCCCCCTAAGTTGCCTTCAAAAAATTCTCCCCCTAAGCCTTGTGTGGTGCCTTTAGTTGGATTTGAACTATCCCAATTCTAGCGCGAAGCTCCTGGGACTTGACCCTCCCAAGTGACTTGGTTAGGAAGTCTGCGAGCTGATCCTGGGTGTTGATGTAGCCAGCCTTGATGCTCCCCTCATCCAAATAGCCCCTGATGAAGCGGTACATCACTCTGACGTGTTTGCTGCGCTCATGGAAGACGGAGTTCTTTGCCAAGGCCATGCTGACTTGTTGTCCACCCTGACCTCAACTGCTTCGCCTTCTCTGCCTAGCAGATCGCCCAGTAGTCGAGCCAGCCAGAGAGCTTGAGTGGCAGTGGAGGTGGCAGAGATGTACTCTGCTTTGCGGCTGGAGAGTGCCACCCCCTGCTGCTTGATCGATTGCCAGCTGATCAAGCACTTGCCGAGGAACGACAATCCCACTCGTGCTCTTGCTCATGTCAATGTCGCCGGCGTGGTCGCTGTAACTGTAACTGATGAAGTGCGCCGTGCCGAGACACCTTGGGTAGTGCAGACAGTAGTCAGAGGTGCCCACGACGTAGCATAGGATCCTCTTCACAGCCTGCAAATGCTCTGTCGTCGACTGCAGCATGAACCAACTGACGTAGCCGAGTGTGGATGAGGTAGCGCAAGCTGCTGACGGTCTGCCAAGCTCGATGATGCGCTTGGCGTAGGCAGTCTGGCAGAGAGAGCTGCCGATGGTCCGCCGTGCACCAGGAACATAGCAGCATCCTTCTCCCCTGCTTGCGCGACAAGAGCCTGCCCACCGCGGCGTGGAGGAAGGCGGCAGTCCTTGGCCCAGTGGCCGGTCCTGCCGCAGTTGTTGCAGGTGTCATCCTGGGTCGCCTTGCGCTCGTCGACAGCGCCACCATTAGCGCCTACCTGACCCCGGGGCCCCTTCTCCTCCTCCTTGCAGTCGCGTGGACGCCGGCGACGTTCCTTGGAGGAGCCGGATGGTCCGGATCCTTCCTCCTTCTTTTCGAAGGCGCGCCACTGCTCCATTGTGTACAACAAGTTGCCTCCGGCGGTGCTCGGCTCGTTGTGAGGCCCCTCCTCGCGGTCGACATGATGATCTCCTTGAGCCTCCCGGTCACGTCCTCGACGGTGAGTTGCTCGAAGTCGAGGAGCGTCTCGATCGACATGATGATCTGCGCGTACTTCCTCGGCATGCAGCGGAGGAATTTCTCCACCGCGCGCTCCTCCGTGAGATCGGTGTCGCCGTTGCGTGCCATCTGCTCCATCAGGTTGGTCAGCTGCACGGCGAAGTCCTCGACTTGCTCACCGGGCTAAAAGGCGAGGCCTTCCCACTCCCCTCGGAGGCGCTGCAGCGTTGCCCGGCATACGCGATCTCCGCCAACGCGTGCCGCGGCGATCGACTTGCATGCCAGCTTCGCCGTGGCCTTGTTGGCGATGGAAGTGCCAAGCACGGTGGGGATGGCGTCGCACAACGCCTCCAGTGCCCGGCAATCGTCGTCGTAGTCGACGCTGCCGACGTGGACCACCCCCCACAGCCGCTGAGCCTGCAAATTGACCTTCATCAGTAGGCTCCACTCGTGGTAGTTCGACTTGGTAAGCATCGGCCATGGCGTTCCCGCTCCGGAGTCGCAGTAGACCGTCTGCAGTATCGGGGAGCGCCCACGGCGACCACGACGCCGCTCTGGTGACGACGACTGGCGGCGGCGCCCGTCCGGGCTGCGGGACCCTCTTCCCGCTGGCTCCAGCTCCTCCCGCTCTATCTCAGCACGCAGCGCCGCGGCTGCAGCCACCGCGGCCTGGGCCGCAGCCGCTGCCTGCCTGACCGTCTCGGACGCCGCCACAGCCGCTGCCTCTGCGGCAACAAGGCGCGTCGCGCGGTCGTCAGCTCCTGCTTCGGCCCTGGTGCCGGCAGCAGCGCGGGCTCTGGCAATCTGGCTAGCGGTGGACATGGCTCTCTGCTCACTCAAGAACACAAGGCTCTGATACCAATTGATGGCCCAAATAGATCTCAGATCCAGATTTGGGAAGTAGCAGAGGGCAGCTTGGCCCTTGGCCGCTTGGATTGAAGGAAATGCAATGACTTAGTTTTTACAATGACACTCCCTTACCCTTTATAGGCAGGAGGACTCCCACTTGCTGCAGCATATTCTAACCACTAAAGTGGATGTTGAGCATATTCCTAACACTAGGCTTGAAAGCCAAGGAAAGTAAAAGTGTAGGAAAAGTAAGATACAAGTGCTTTAGCACTAGGGTTATCTATCAGGTGTTGAATTCACTTATTATTCTCGTTTCCTGGGAAATACGGAAGCATGGAAACACTTGTGTGTTTGAGGGAGCATCACCAAACATTCAAGAGCTTTTGCAAACCGTGGGTGGGGGGGGGGGGGGGGGGGGGGGGGGTTGAATGTAGTCTCTGGTGCATAGCTTGGTGACCTCTTAGCTAGGTCACTGATCCCAGTTTAGTTACCGGTGTGGTTGTGTTTTCCTTTTTTAATCATTGCATAGTCTGCCTTGTTGGGGACCTCAAGTACAGGTTCTTTCTAGACTCATCTCGTGTCTTTTTCTATCTCAATGAAATGAAAAAAACTCAATCTGGGGGTGGGGTGGGGGTGGGGGGGGTAAGACAGCCTCCAGGCATTGCATTAAGAAGACATTTTCACGCAGGTCAAGAACGACCATGACCAACGGGGGACCTTAGACCTATGCTTTGGTGTGGGACAGTCGCGGGGAGTGGAGTCGAACTCAGGACCTGAGGAGTGCTACTCAAGCCACCTAACTAACTCAGCTAGAGGCCCTTTCGCATCTTAATGAAATGACACAGATCTCTCTTCGTAGTTTGAGAAAAAAAAAAGTTTGGAGTACCAAAAAACCAATTGTCTCATTCCTGTCTCTGGCAGTGGTGCCCCCAAACTTGGGTTCATGTTGCAGCTGTCATGCATCCTTGGATTTGCAGCGATTGTTGCTTGTGGGAGCATTTGTAGTGGTGCTCGCAAGATCAGCAGCTGCTGTGGGGTGGTGCGTTGCTGCCCAGCAACTTTGTGCGAGGGTGAGGTGGTGTTGCTGGGTGAAAGGCTTGGTCGTCCTTTGCCGGAGCTGGGTGTGTGCAGCTGAGTGTCGTCGAAGGTTCTCCGAGCGGCACATAGTCTCCATATATACGTTTGGAGTTCCCACACTGCCTCGGTGGTGTTCGGTTCATGTGGGGTGTCCGATACTTTTTTGCAGGCATGGTTTTTCTTTATGAGGCTGCACCTTCTCAGTGTCACTGCCTACTCTGTAGCTCTCTGCTTTCACTCCTGGCTTGAGTTTGCATGGTCGAAGTCGGAGCTGCTTGCTATGATGTGGTGATGCTGGGTAACAATGACGAGCTGTGTTATCCTAGGTTTGTTGGTGCGAGCTATGTGTAGGTGGCAGTGTTTTGGTGGATTTGGCTGCTGTCCGCCTCGGGCAATTGGAGCTGCTGGTCACTTCTGTGACAAGCTCGGCAGTGATGACGCACTGCATACTCCGTCATTTGCAGGTTGCCGCTATGTGTACGGTGCTCAGGGTTAGTCGTTTGGGCTGTCGTGCTTAGATTTTTGCCGGTTTTCCTCAAAAAGTATTGCAAATGTGATGTTTTAGGCCCAATTTCATTTATACACCAGGATAACTCGCTTATTCTTGGTGAACTGCAGGAGCTTCCTGCCCTCTTCGAAGAGGTTTTTTGAAAAAATTTTTTGAGTAGGTGTATTCATTTTTGTTGGCTGTTCAAATTTACTAGGCCCACTCAGTTTCCTAAGCCCAAATGCAGTGACTTGTAGCCCATGCCTGCATGGATGCATGCAGGCATGCAGCTGTACAGGGGAAAAGTTTGTTAGTTGCAGGTAATCTGGTCTGTTATGCTGCTCCTTCGTTTTGGAGCCCCCAAAAAAAAGCATGCCAACTGAGTACTCCCGAGGCTAATTGGCCAGTTTGATCTATTGAAATTATTTCTGCCATTACATAGTCTTCTTAGTGTAGCTTCCATGCTTTCTTGTTACTAGTATACTGTTTTTTCTTTTGCACTAATAGTTATTCCTATGCAAAATGTCTGAAATTGTTCTAAATTGATGTCCATGTATATCAGAGAACTGGTTTAGTGTTGATGAGAAGCCACCTATCGCATATGCTCGAGTGGAGATCCTGGAAGGCGCTGATATGAAGCCATCTGATCCAAATGGTATGTGCAGTATTTATAAAATGTTAAAAATAAGTAATATGAGTTATTATTGAATTAATGTGGAGCGTTCAAGACTTGTATTTAGATAACTTTCAGGAAAATGCCTATTGTTGGATATATGTGCAGGACTAGCTGATCCATATGTGAAAGGACATCTTGGACCCTACCGTTTTCAAACAAAGATCCATAAGAAAACTCTTAATCCAAAATGGCTCGAGGAGTTTAAAATACCAATAACTTCATGGGAAGCACTCAATCTTCTTTCTCTTCAAGTCCGAGATAAGGATCCCATTTTTGATGACACTCTTGGGTTGGTCTCCATTAACCGTTTCTAAGTTTTCATTATAATAGTGCGTACCATACCATTGCTTTATGCCTAATTGCATTTTGTACTTACAAAGGTCACGTTGGGAAACTCTTACCATTCTGATTAACTATCACAAAAATAGAAGTGAAAGTATCTTTCTTGTCATGTGTGTAGTGATTGTTCCATAAGCATCAACAAATTAAGAGGTGGAAAAAGGCATGATATATGGATTGCACTGAAGAACATAAGGACAGGGAAGATTCACATTGCTGTAACTGTACTTGAAGAAGAAAATGAAAAGGTGAGATTAGGTTTTACTTCGTCCTGGTAATCAGACTGACTTTTATTATTCACTGGACACTGACTAGGAGTCTAGATACATTTTCCTTTAGCCCATGACCCAGCATATATGTTTCCATACAGTCTAGAACTGAAGTTAAGTTCAGACTGAGTGACAACTTGTGTTATGTGTTCATTGTGCTTGCAGGTTCCTAATGATGAAGAGGAACAGTGTGGAATACATAAGGTGGACGAAGCTAGCACACCGAGGTCAAGTTTCTCCTCCAGGAATAACCATAGTGGATCTTCTGATGAATTCCAGAAGATGTCTGATGAATTTGAGCCAGTTGACATAGAAGGATCAGAAAAGCCCGATGTTTGGGTGCATCGCCCTGGCAGTGATGTCACCAGTGCATGGGAACCTCGTAAAGGCCGTCCCCGGTGCCAGGATTCCAAAATTCACCGGGAGAATGATGCTTGTAGTGATAGCCCAAGGTCATCAGTGTCAGAATCTCATAGAAGTGACTCCAGCACTGAAGAAGCCACAAGCAGTAAATCGCACCGCCACCTCCACAGGGTCAAGAAGGGTTTGGGCAAGCTAGCTGGAGCAGTGCTCCACCGGAGCCCAAGGAAAGAGAATGATGACGAAGCTTCCCCATGTGTAGTGCCTCACCCAAACATTCGGCCGGTCGGGGAAAGCAGGGTTTCAGTAACATATGTGGTCGATCAAGATCCTGGGGCCAACAGATCGGGGTCAAGACCAGATGACCAGCAGCAAAGCCCTGAGAGAGAAGAGCTGGACAGCCCAACTAAAAGGCACCTGAGGAAGAAGGCGGTGCACATGGTGAAACATGCCGGGAAAACCGCTCATAACCTAAAGAGCATATTCAGCAAGAAGGGCCTCGACAAGAGCAAAGAAGACCACCACAGTGATGAGGAAGGTGACGTTGTTGCGATGCAAAAAAATGGCATGGAAGTTGATCCTTCACTACCAAGCATTTGATGACATTGCGATGCAAAAGGACGGGGTAGAACCGTAGAAGTTGATCCTTCTCTACCAAGCAATTGATGCTGTTGATGCGCCAGAGTGTGGCTGATGTCACGGACGATGTGAGGTAAACGCGATCTGCGTGTTATATGCAAGTGACCTTGGTATGAGTATGTGTAGGACTGTAGGTAGTTACTGTAACACCCCAGGTGTTAATCAAAGGCTAATCATAGGCTAAGCAGTGGGTTCAACTTAAACAAGATATGTGATGATCCTGAGCTTTAGTTCAAAATCTTTTAAAGTGGTGACAAAGGTGTTGAGATTGATTCTCTGAAAATAGGTCCCAACTTAAACTTTTTGAAAGACAAAGGCAACACTGTTTTTTTTATATGTTAACCTTCTCAAAAATACGCATGTGTAATGTTAATCATGTCTTTTCATGTGCATCACCTAAACATGAACTCATCTGATCATATGAGAAGTTGCATGAAGTTGGAATCACTTACATTAAATGATGAATTGGAACCTTGCTTGAATTGCTTTTGCTAATGAAGTTTAAACATGTGATGTCAATCCACTCTTGCATTCATGCTCAACTAACTCTAAATTAACTATTGAACAAAAGTAAGTTAGGGTTTATGTTTGAAAAATGTGGAGAAAGTGCTTAAAATTAGCTAAAACCCTAGTTGAAGCCTTTTTCATGTGGCTGTTTTGACTAAGGTAAAACTGTAGGTTCTGTACCTGTTTCGATGTTTGGCCTTAAATAAGAGTTGCAGTCTAAGTTGAATACAACAAACTTTGTTTTTATACCAAACTCTAATTCAACTTGTAAGTGGGTCAAACAGAAAGTTGGAATCTGCTGCTGTTATCCACCCTTCGCAATGTTTGGTACAAGAATGAAAGTTGGAGTTCATGCCGATGAGAAGGGTCAAGAAAAGTTTGGGTTCAATTGGACTTCGTTTTGATCATCAAGTTGAGTTTCCTTAATCACTGTCAATCATGGCAACCATGTGCGAGCGCACCCCACCTCCCTGCGCTCGTGTCCTCGCGTCTCTGCCCTGGCTCCGCCCCTACCGTGGACGATACGCGCACAGGCGGGCCACGTGGATGGCGCACGCATGGGTGGACCACGCGAATCACGCGCGCACAGAAGGCTTGATGAAGACGGCGTGGATGAGCGACGAGAGCGGACTCCGTCGACGGGCGACGCGCGCGAACGGCGTGGATGGCGGCGAATGGAGGACCGCATGGACGACGTGGATGGAGGCGGGCCGCGAGCGGGAGACCTCGCAACCGGTGCTCGTGAAGACTCCACGAAGATGGGCCGCAGGAGGCGAAGAAGCGCGCGGACGAGTGACGCGGCCGCATCGACCCATCCGTGATGGTGGAAGATGGTCGAATTTAGCGGATCCTACGATGGCGGCGACGAGATGAGAAGTGCACCCGCGATGGGTGGCCCACAACGGGCCGGATGAGGGCGGGGAGGGGGGCACGGTAGCTGTTGCTGTATGACGATGACGCGACTTAGCTTTGTAGTTCAATAGGATGCAAGACATGACTTGGACAAAAGCGACGTGATGATCTGATGATCAACACCATAAGCAAGACCTTAGAAGCACAAGAGAAGACCCAAGATATCAAGCAAAGTCCAAGCATGAAGATAGGAACCAAGCCGTACGCAAGATCGTGAAGAAACGAGCTCGCAGAAGTGACCGGAAGCTGGTAGCACAGTGACCAGACGCCCCGATCAAGAGGCTCGACAGCAACAGTGACCGGACGCTAGCAGCAAATCGACCAGACGCGGGATAATAGAGTCCGGTCGAGTATAGAGAGGTTCTAGATCGGCAAAAATGCGACCGGACGCGTCCGGTGGCATGTGATCGGACGCTGGCAGCGTCCGATCAGTTGATCGTAGCTCTAACGGTCAGGACGTGATCAGCGTCTGGTCAGTAGCAGAAAAGTGGGATTTTGTCCCCAACGGCTACTTTCTCAGTGGGGCTTATAAATACAACCCCAACCGGCCAAATGAGTGTGTGGAGCTGAGGAAACATATCAAGGGTGTTGATACACTATTTTAGTGATCTCTACTTGTATAGTGCTTAGTGATTCATTAGGTGATTAGCGTAAGTGCTTTGCGAAGTGCTTAGGTTGATTAGACCACCGCTTATGCGCTTGCTCTAGGTTTAGGTCTAGTGTTTAGTGAGGTTTGCATACCTCTTACTACTCGGTGCTTTTGCGCACTATTATTGTACATCGGAGGGGCTTGTAGTCTTGTGAGATCACACCAACCGCGGTTGTGGTGTGGCCGCCACCGTGTACCGGAGGGAACAAGGCCTACGGCGTTTTGGCCAGAAGCTTGATAGTGAAGACGGCGGAGAGCATCTGGGAGAGGCTTGTCAGAAGGCACGTCGAAGACCCAGTTGCACGTGGGGAAGGCCCGAGGCTATCCATGGAGTTACCCGACCGGGAGCTTGGCCCTTGCGTGGGGCTCCAACGAGGACTAGGGGAAAGCTTGCTTGCTTCTCGATACCTCGATAAAAATACCGGAGTTATCGACGGGAGTTTGCATATCTCTACCTTGCTCTTTAGCTTTCGCACTTACATTGATTGCATTACTTCTTTTACGGTAGAGATAGCAATACACTAGCAAAACCGTAGTTGCATATTTAGATAGTTTATCTTTTGCATAGCTTTTGCTAAGGTTAGAAAAAGAGGCCATAGTTTAGAGTTAGAGTTTTAAGTTGCCTAATTCACCTCCCCCTCTTAGGTGTCACGGTCCTCTACAAGTGGTATAAGAGCCGGTTGGCTCAATTTGGACCTTTGGCTTAACTGCCGTTGAGCCAATGCTATTTAGAGTGGTTCGTATGGATACCTCTAGGCCTCCGCACTTTGATGACACTAATTTCCCCTATTATAAAGCTAGAATGGCTTGCTACCTTGAGGCGGTTGATTTAGGACTTTGGAGAGTCACTCGTGACGGGATAAAACCCATTAAGAATCCCGATAAACCCATAAAGAGTGAAGAAAAGGAAATCCATTTCAATGCTATAGCTAAGAATTGCTTGTTTGAATCTTTTAGCATGGATGTGTTTAACTAAGTGTTCACTTTAAATACGATACATGAAATTTGATTAAAACTCCAAGAGCTCCATGACGGCACATCTAATGTCCGTGAGCAAAAACATTATCTAGCTAAACAAAATTATGATTCCTTTACAATGAATGATAATGAGCTTGTTCGTGATATGTATTCTCGTTTGAATCTAATCATCAATGAGCTCCACTCAATAGGATTAACAAAGCTAGATGATGCGGACATCGTGAAGAAGATCATCTCTGTGCTACCACAAAAGAAATATGCAAGCATTATCACCATCCTTCACAACATGGAGAACTTGAGCACCATGACACCGGGCATAGTCATTAGCAAGATAGTGATATTTGAAATGTCATGTAAGATGGGTCAAGACGAAGCCTCTTCATCGAGCAAAGGCAAAGCTCTCGCATGTAGCGAGAAAAAGAAGATGAAGGGCAAGCAAGTTGAGATAAGCTCAAGCTCAAGCTCCTCAAGTGAAGATGAAGAAGAAGATAAGGACGATGATGATTCAAGTAAAGATGATCAATCTTCCTCTTCCACCTTCGACCTTGATGAAGAATCAATCAAACTAATCAACAAGGTAGAGAAGATGATCCAATGGCTCAATGTTAAGGGTGTGTCCATCCAAATCCAAGATCTCATTTTCACCAATCAAAGAAATGAGCAAAGAAAGAGAGGGTGCTATAGATGCGGCGAGTTGGGGCACTTTGTGGAAGTTTGTCCAACCAAGCCCACACCCAAGACAAAGAAGAAGGAATGCAAAAACCAAGCCCTCACATGAATAAGGTCTTGGGATGATTCTTCAAGTGAAGAAGAACACCATCACAAGGGGCGAGGGCGCAAGCACTCATCATCAAGCTCTTCTCGTATGTGCCTTATGGCACAAGGTAACAAAAGCTCATCCTCTAGTGAGAGTGACAGTGATGATGAAATACCTTCTTATGATGAACTTGTGCAACAAAATCTTAATTATGCTAAAGTTTGCACTAGTCAACAAAAGAAGCTCGAAAAATTAAAAGAAAAGCTAGATAGTTCACAAGAAGCATACAAAACTTTGCTTGAATAATATGAGAACTTTGCTAATCTCAATGTTGAACTATCTACTAAAATTGAGCAACTTGAAGCTAGTGCAACAACAAATACATGCACAATCAATGATGAGCAACTTGTAAAGAAAAATGAAAAATTAAAAGAAAAGTTAGCTAGCTCACAAGATGCTTATAAAAGTTTGCTTGTTAAAATGAAAACCATGTGCAAATATTGTGATGAGCTAACTAATAAAGTTGCTAATTTTGAAGCCGTTAGTACAACCCCCACCAAGGCATCTAAAAAGAAAATTTCTATCTTTAACGTGTCTAAAAAGGATGCCTCTATTTCTTGTAATGATTTATGTTTAGACTCATCTTTGCGCAACGAAGTTTGTGTTGAGAAAGTTGTTGTAGATACATGCACACAAGAGGTTGCAAAGGAGAATGAGCAACTCAAACAAGAAGTAGCTCGCCTCACCAAGGACTTGACTCAAGAGAAAGGCAAGGCGAAGCAAGCCTAACTTTATCAAGATAACATCGTCAAGGAAGTGAAGAAGCTTGATAAAGGACAAACCGTGGTTTGCTACGTGTGCCACAAGGAAGGCCACAAGTCCTATGAGTGCAAGGTGAAAAATGGGGGAGGAGCTAAGAAGAAAGAGAAGAAGCAAACAAGCAAGCTCTCGAACACCTACACCAACAAGGTGGACAAAAAGGCCTCCACACCTTATCTCTTGAAGAAGAAGAAAAATGACAAGGTGGTGCCCATCAAGGTGAACAAGCAAGCCAACAATGGGGTCAAACACTTTTGGTGCCAAAGGAAATCATTTCCAACATGAAGAGTACCAAGAAGGTTTGGATCCCGAAAGAGAAGTGAGAAGTCCAATGGACTTCGGGGAATTTGAAGACTTGGCAAAAGTATGGATGCATTTCATGGGGTGTATCATGATGGACAAAATCATTGCCAAGTGGGCTAGTGAATACTATGGACCCAAACTCCCCTTCCCATGTTAGGTAACTAGATTCAATTTCCTTCAAGTAGTATCAATTTGCATTTACTACAAGTGGTATTTCTTATAAATTGATATTTTTTAAGCATCTAGTTACTTTTCATGCCTATATTTGCATTTGCATGCTTATATCTTTTATCATGCATATACTAGGTATATCTAATAGTAGGCTTGCTCGGTTTCATTCTTAACCCTTGAAGCAAATCTACATGGTTTAAAATTATTTAGGAGCACGGCACATAGCTTGTCTTACAATTGTTTATCTAATATTTGTCAAAGTCCAAATTGTAGATAATTTTTCTCAAATATCGCCTTCGACAATGACTCTCACATTCATGTGATGTCATCTTTCAAGTGATATTTTTTATTCTAAAATCAATATGCATGTTTCCTACAAGTATTCCATACCTGTGTGCACAAATTTAGAGAGAGGTTACTCTACAAGTTGGATGCTTTGAGACTAACACCTTTTCAAGCTTATCATATGTGTAGTAGTCTCATTGCAAGGAAAATAGAGTCCCCGGAGTTAAACATCATACTTTAAATATCTACCACCTATTGCAAGTGATAGAAATCAAATTGGTTTCCACATGTGGTATTTCTAAACTGATATCATCATGTTGATTTCATTTTGATGTTTATATGCTTTCTCCATGCATTATATAGATTAAATTCCCTTGAGCAACAATTTACTAATTATGCATATGCTTTGCCTTCTATCATATGTATGCATATATTTAGGGGGAGCTTAATCTATATAATATGAGAGTCAAATTTTATGACCTATTCCACTCTACACACAAAGGTTCACAAAGTTTGACCCTCCCTTATGCTACTAATGTCTTTCTTTTTGGTGTTTGGTTCTAAAGGAGGAGAATTTAGAGGACCAAAAGCAAGCATTAATTTATAGGACCATAAGCTAGATCATAATAATTTACAAGTGGTAATGGCCTACAAGTGGTAATGGTCCGAGAAAGGGAGGATAGTGGATTATGGATTAGTCTATGTAATGGGGAGAATTTGTAGGAAGCAAGGCTTAAATCCATAATGCCACATAGGGACATTTGCAAGGGCATGATAAGTTTTTATATAGTATCTTTTAGTCTTACAAGTAATATCTTTTAGCATCATATAACCTTGCCTCTTACATTGCATCCTAGCAAGTAGATAGTTTTTAAATTCCAATTTTTTTATTATTTATTTGTTTTGGTCGTGTTGTCATCAATCACCAAAAAGGGGGAGATTGTAAGGAAAATGGACCCTTGACCCATTTACTTTGGATTTTGGTATTTGATGATCAACACAACCAAATTGGACTAATGAATTTGCAAGTGATTGTTTTGTAGTTCAATAGGATGCAAGACATGATTTGGACAAAGGCGACATGATGATTCGATGATCAACACCATAAGCAAGACCTTAGAAGCACAAGAGAAGACCTAAGATATCAAGGAAAGTCCAAGTATGAAGATAGGAACCAAGCCGTACGCAAGATCACAAAGAAACGAGCTCGCAGAAGTGACCGAACGCTGGACCGAAAGCTGGTAGCACAGTGACCGGACGCCCCGATCAAGAGGCTCGACAGCAACAGTGACCGGATGCAGGACAATAGAGTCTGGTCGAGTACAGAGAGGTTCTAGATCAGCAAAAATGCGACCGGACGCATTCGGTGGCATGTGATCGGACGCTGGCAGCGTCCGATCAGTTGATCGCGGCTCTAACGGTCGGGACGACCGGACGTGTCCGGTCAGGATGTGATCAGCGTCCGGTCAGTAGCAGAAAAGTGGAATTTCGTCCCCAACGGCTACTTTCTCAGTGAGGCTTATAAATACAACCCCAACCGGCCAAATGAGTATGGAGCTAAGGAAACATATCAAGGGTGTTGATACACTATTTTAGTGATCTCCACTTGCATAGTGCTTAGTGATTCATTAGGTGATTAGCGTAAGTGCTTTACGAAGTGCTTAGGTTGATTAGGCCACCGCTTATGCGCTTGCTCTAGGTTTAGGCCTAGTGTTTAGTGAGGTTTGCATACCTCTTACTACTCGATGCTTTCGCACACCATTATTGTACATCGGAGGGGCTTATAGTCTTGTGAGATCACACTAACCGCGGTTGTGGTGTGGCCGCCGCCGTGTACTGGAGGGAACAAGGCCTACGGCGTTTCGGCCGGAAGCTTGATAGTGAAGACGGCGGGGAGCATCCGGGAGAGGCTTGCCGGAAGGCACGTCGGAGACCCACTTACGTGTGGGAAAGGCCCGAGGCTATCCACGGAGTTACCTGACTAGGAGCTTGGCCCTTGCGAGGGATTCCTTGCGATGGGCTCCAACGAGGACTAGGGAGAAGCTTGCTTGCTTCTCGATACCTCGGTAAAAATACCGGAGTCATCGACGGGAGTTTGCATATCTCTACCTTGCTCTTTAGCAACACACTAGCAAAACCATAGTTGCACATTTAGATAGTTTATCTTTTGCATAGCTTTTGCTAAGGTTAGAAAAAAGGCCATAGTTTAGAGTTATAATTTTATGTGCCTAATTCACCCCCCCTCTTAGGCGTCACGGTCTCCTACAGGGGTGAATAGCCTAATAAAAATTTCTACAAAACATTAAAACAGCTTGTTAGTCAACTAAATGGCGTAAATGCATTTTGCTCTAGCTCTACTCAAAAGGCAAGCCACCTACCAATAAGCTAGTCACTATGATATCTAAATCAATCAATTTTGGCTAAGTCACTACTCAACTACCAAGTCAACCAGCTAGCACAATAAATACAACTAATTACTTCTAAGTTACACAAGAGAACTACACTAGCAAGATAAGCTACCTCTACACAAGATTTATATGAATGTAAATACAATAGAGGTAGAGCGTGATACCAGTCGGCAAGAGATAAATCAATCACAATGAATACCAATGATGACACCAAGATTTATCCCAAGGTTCACTTGCTTGCCGGCAAGCTACGTCCTTGTTGTGTCGGTCGTTCACTTGGTGGTTCACGCGCTAATAGGAACTGTGCCTAGCCCAACACTTGAGCGTCATAAAAACCTACACAAATGAGGGCACTCAACGACACAAGCAATTTATTACTAGAGTGGCTTTTGGCGCTCTGCCGGGGAATAAGCCCAAGAACCCCTCACAATCACAATCAGTGTGGCAACAAACAATCTTCAACTCGTGCCAACACTCCTTCGCTACTCTAAGCCGTCTAGCTGGCGGCAACCACCAAGAGTAACAAAAAAATCGTAGCAAGAACGATCTCCATGTGCCACTAGATGCAACCACTCAAGCAAATGCACTTTGGATCACTTCCAACTCACTTGGAGTGCGCAACCAAGCAAGAGAATGAGTGGGAGAGGTTTGGCTCAGCTCAAAGGGATGTATCAATGATCAAAATATCCAAGAAAGTGAGCTAGAGCCGGCCAACAACTATTTATAGAGCTCCAAAGACTCACCTAGTCGTTACTCTCACGAAGCGCAGTCGGACCAAGCTCTTGACCTAGAAATCGGGGCCTCTAGACTATGCTCAATGGGTCCGACACTCAGCAGCTTTGAACCCTGGGCCACCACATGTCCACTCGACCATTGGGTCACCAACAGCTCCCTACAATCCTTCGGATCAGACGCGCATAGTGACCGGCTAGACTATGCGCCGCCACTAGGGTCCAGAGCACTCTAGAGAGGTTCTAGAACCTATTTTGCCTCCGGACCCAGTCCACCATCCCTGGCAGGACCAAGCCTTCGAGTCCAGAGCTCCCACGCTCACTTCTGCCACCACCACGTGTCACCGTCGGACTCTGAGTCCATGGGCCAAAGCCCCTGTGCACCAGGGGTTCAATGCTCACGCTGTGTAGCCCCCACCTAAGGTATGCAACTGGACCGAGCAACCATGGTCCGAACCCCTCGCTCACTAGGGTCCAGAGCTAATGTAGACACACTGCCTGGCTGGGGTTAGGTACCGGACCCTCACGCCTTGGTCCGACCCCATGCCAAGCCTGGGTCCGACACTCATTTCTTCTCCAATTCAACTCCTTTCTTTCACCCTTGCTTTCATGTGCCAACACCAATGTGTTCCAATAAATGTGCACGTGTGTTAGCATTTTTTAAAGCATTTTCAAGGGTCAAGCAGTTAGCACACGATAGGTCCTAATGCATATGCATGAAATGACATCACCTGGTGGCACTTGATAACCACTTTTACTATGATTTTCCCTCTTCATAGTATGGCTATCTATCCTAAATCCAATAATCACACACTCTATTGCATCTTGATTGGCAAAACAAAAATGGCCCTATGGTTATGCCTTTGTCTTGAGCCCATTTTTGTTTTCTCTTTCATCTTTTCCATGTTGGAGCGCTTGATCATCATCACATGTGGCCATCTCCATCACTTGAGTGCCATCTAACTCCATCACTTGGAGTGTACCAACCTATCTCATATATCACTTAGAGCAAAAGGTTAGTACACTAAGGTTTCATCAATTATCCAAAACCAAACTAGGGCTTTCAGCGTGACAATATACATAAGTATACAAAGTAAGCAAAAGAGACAATAACCTCAGGGAACTTAAACTTTTATTAATTCATTTGAGAATTACAAAGTATACGTTCCCACTGGGATTACATTGAATTTGCGCCTAATATATCTGACTAAACAGACGATCATTGATTGAAAAGTTCTTGGTCCCTGGGGCCTCGTGAAGCCACCGGTTAATTACATCCATGGTGTTGGACCATGGAAAACCTCTGATTAAGCTACACAAATGGTCGTTGTCTTGTATTCTATATAAATATTCTCCAAGTATAAATGGTGGCAAGAACTGCCATATAATAGACCAAAGCATCATCGGTCTTTGGTGAGAAGGATCCGGCCTCGTTAGTCACGGAATTCATATTGAAGTCTACAAATAAAAAGTGTTCGGCCTCGTCGGTTGCGAACAAATAAATATCCCACTTCGTCGGTAAGGAATAACATCTCTGGCCTCGTTGGTCAAAGATTTCCTGATAAAGTCTCAAGTGTATGTTCGGCCTTGTCGGTTGCGAACAAAAATGGTCTAGCCTCGTTGTCCTAGATTGGATATTTCCAGCCTCGTCAGTAACAGAATTGTGATGGTCTCCAAGCCTCGTCGGTCAAGGAGAGAAATGTGCCCCACCTCATCAGTGAGGGCATATGTGTTCCCGGCCTCGTCGGTCGTGGGATGATAGTGATCATTACTTGAGGGTTGAGAGACTTTGCGATGAAAATCTAGTCATGTCGGACACGAATAAATCTTTAGGCTAGGCTTGAACCCAGGCGATACAAGCAAGTCACCTATTGGTTTTCTCATGATCCGAGAAATATATATAGAACATGCCCAAATATTCTTAGTTGGTCTTCATAACAATTTGAGGCCCAAACATATATATTGACGAATCACAGCACATGTCTTTCAAGACGACCCTGCCGGCTCTGTATGACTTGCGACACACTCGACAGAACTACAGTGAACTGTGAGGGTCTTCAAGTAACTTGTTTTGCCTGTGCACTGCATACATGAAGCATTACACAGGAGTTAGCAGGAACAATACGAGTGCCTTTTAGCATGAATAACACATGTATACTTAAGAGTAAATTGCACTCACCATACAACGACTATCCAAGTAGATGCATGTTAGTTCAACATCTTGTAATTTATCCAATTTAATGCGGTAACTACCTAGGTGGGTGCATGTTGGTCCAACATCATGTAGTCTATTTAATTTGATGCGAGAACTTGGCCCATTGATGCATATATGGTCCAAGTACATGTGTTCGATGTCATTGGTTGCTAGATTATTTTGGTTGTAGCAAATTTCACTTAGCAGACATGAAACTTTCATAGATTTGTTCAAAACTTCCATGGGAATTCGTCCGCATTCTGCTAATCTGTTGAATTGTGTTTTAAATACAGGCCTATTCATCCTCTTTAGGCCTTTTCTGATCCTTTCGACGGTGCAACTACTGCATCAATCTTCTTTTTTGTGTCTACTACATCATCTTATTTGTTTGTGTCTACTACATCGTCTTCTTTTTTGTGTCTACTACATCCTTATGACATGGCGACCGCTTTTTCTTTTCCCCTTCTTTTTCCTTTCTTTTTCTTTTTTCTTGGCTTGGTAAACTTGTAGAAGAACTCGGTTAGTTCAGTTACAACCGGAAATGAACCAGAAAAAACCAAAACCAATTTTTGTTGATTCCTGTTTTTGAAAAGAACCTATCGGTCCTTGATTCATAAGACACCGAATTTTCCAGAAAACTGATAGGTTTCGGTTAACCAAATGCGCACCCCTATTAAAGAGTTGCAGATAGAAATGGCAACGGTAGAAATTCCCCATTGAGGGTTGCTTCTCCAACCTCATCCCCGCGAGGGAAGAAATTCCCCACCCCTGTCTCCATCAATGGTCACGGGGCACCTCTTCTCCCCACTCTCGTGTCGGTGTTTTGAACAAACACCAACTAGTAAATTTATAATTGTTGCGCGTTAGGCTCGGATGGTATGATAAAGGACATAAGGTTTATACTGGTTCAGGTAGAATGTCCCTAAGTCCAGTTCGCTGCTAGTTGTGTTATTAGTACCGAAAAAGGTTCGTAGTAGGGGGTACAAACAGTGGAGAGAGGGACATATCCCAAGTCTCTGATGGAAAGGTCGAAAGGATGCCAAGAGCTTGGTTACTGCTTGGCTATGTGTTGTGTGTGGAATTGATCCGTCCCTTTAGTGGGGCGTCCTGCTCTCCCTTTTATAGACCAAGGGGGGAGCAGGGGTTACAGATGGGAGAAAGGAAAAAACCAAAGGTAGAGAAGGTCCTTTGAGGGTGTTGGATCTTCCCTTTCCCTTGAACCTGCCCTACTGACATGGCAGACCATGCCAGGGATAGCATGTTTCATTGATCCTGATAGGGCCAGGCTCTGGCTTCATCTCAGCAAGTGGTCATGTCCCGTCCTCCCCTGGCGGACGGTGCGGTGTGTCAGGGCGCCGAGCCATGACTATGGGGAGTAGACGGGGAAATGACTATACGCATGTTACTATAGATGATGTGAGTTCTTCCTTGGATTATAGTAGTTGTCGTATGCCTGTGTTAGTATCCGTGCCCGAGGGCTGATGGTGGCACCTACAACACTATAGGACCAAAGTCAGCATCTACAACACTATTTGGGCTTTGTTAGGTCGGAAAGGGCTTAAAGCGCCCATCCCATCGTATCCTGATGGTACCTTCCTGCACGCGTGTAGGGCATGGTCGTCGGTACTATGATTGACCTGAGTGTCCTGTCTTACCTCCTGCTCGTCATCATGAAGGAGCAGGGTGCAGTCATCAGGCGAGGCAGAGCCTGCCTTCAGCCATCGGGTGAGGTGGAGCCTGCCCTCAGCCGTCGGGCGAGGCGAAGCTAGCCCTTGGACATCGGGTGCGGTGGAGCCAGCCCTCAACCGTTGGGCGAGGCGGAGCCAGCCCTCGGCCATCGGCCGAGGCGAAGCCTACCCTCAGACATCGGCCGAGGCGGAGCCAGCCCTCAGACATTTGGGCAAGGCGGAGCCTTCCCTCAGCCGTCTAGCGAGGCGGAGTCTAGCCCTCGGGGGTCGGGCGAGGTAGAACCAATCTTCCGTCGTTCGGGCAAGAAGTGTAGTAGCGTTCTTGTCTGACCAAAAGCGTCAACATTCGAGGGTTATTAGTTCCACCTCATTGGGTACCCTGGTATTAGGTCCTCGACAGTAGCCCCCAGGTGATTCAGATAGAATCTCCCAGAGGTGATTTGACTTGCCAGAGGGTGTGCGCGAGCACACCCGACGGGTGTAGCCCTCGAGCCCTCGGGTGATTTAGGAAGAATCGCTCGGGGGGTATTTCTATTCACCAAAGGGTGCGCACGAACACACCAGTTAGGTGTAGCCCCTGAGCCCCCGGGTGATTTAGATAAAATTGTCTGGGGGTAATTTCGTACCCTTTGTGGGTATGGCTGTGAGATTTGGTTTTTGTCAACTAGACAGAATAAAGGGAACCCTGGTATCCTATTTGTGGGGATTCACCCAAGGTTAGCCCGGTTGAGACTTGTCTGCAGATCGAGACTCCTTTGAGATTCATGCGCCTAAGTCTTGGCCATTCGCCGACCCATCCCTCATTGGGACGATCGTCAAAACTATTAGGCCAACCCTCAAACTCTCGGGCCTAGGCAGGCCGAAGAAATGCCTTTCGACTTGTATCCCCTCTATGGGAAAAGAGTCCTGCTCTGCTCGGGAAGATGAAATGTCCGACGCGATTTTGGTGGGAAAGGATAGGGATCACGGGCACATATCCCACGATGTGACGTGGTGGTGTATCATGGTAGGCTCGGAGACCTAGGTGGGCGGTTGCCCTTCTTGCATCTGTCGCCCTTATAAAACCAAGGGGTTTGGCCCCAGGGTTTCGTACTTTGCCTCCTCGCTTTTGCATTTGTAACCTCCACCACCAATCGCTCGAGCCTCCCGCACCCGCATCGTAGCCGCCGTCGGGCTCACATCCTCATTGCCGCTGCCATCAAGCTCACATCCACCCCCCTCCTAATCGTTTAATGGATCCATGGTGCAGATCTAACATCACCCCTCAGCGCCTGGAGGGCCTCATTCAATGTGGCCTCCTTCACCCGTTGACCGCCGCCGAGGAGTGGCGGCTGCCCGGTAATAAGGATGAGCCATCGCCGCCCGAAGGGTATGTCATGTCCTTCACTCACTTCCATGAGCAGGGATTCACCATACCTACCCACAAGTTCCTTCGTGGACTGTTGGATTACTACAAGGTGGAGTTGCAGCACCTTACACCCAATGGGGTCCAGCACATTGCAACGTTCGTCGCCCTATGTGAGGGGTTCCTAGGGATTAGTCCCCACTTCGACCTATGGCGGTATCTCTTCGCCATCAACCTTTTGAAGAAGCGGGTCGGGAAGCAAGATATGGGCATGCCGATGGGATGTGCTGGCATTCATCTCCGCAACAACCAGGTGAACGAATACCCGTCGATGCGTCTGTCGACCTCCAACAAGGGGTGGCATTCACAATGGTTTTACGTCAAGGACGATGTTGCCGTCCCCTTGCCAGTGTTCTCTAGGCGCATCATCGAAGAGGTCCTGGGGTCGTGGAAGTGGGGTGTCCTGAACAAGGACAAGAAGAGGATCAAGGACCATCTCGTCGCCCTCCAAATTCTAAAGGAGAGGGACGTGAAGGGATTGGGGATCATCGGTGCCTACCATACGCGAAGGGTGGTGCCACTGATGAGCCACGCGCTTCCACTATACCTAATGGGCCTAGAGTGTTGCTCGAAGGGATGGCGCATGTCGACAAAGCGCTCCCCCCTTTGAAGTGGTGCAGCGCATCAAGGAGGCGATGGAGCCTTCAAAGGACAATGCCGGCGTTGTCCTTGATTTCATGTATCCAGTGTTGGGGCATCCCCCAATGCGGTCGGAACCGAGGTTCATCAATTTCGTAAGTTCTCTTTCCCCATGCCTCCTTTTTACTTGAATTCCTAGCCCCTTGATGCTGACCTTGGGATAGCAGGACCAGCTGAAGAGACTCGTCTTCGGGGATAACCTGGCTCCACTACTGAAGGACCAGATCGTGGTGACGGCAAATCGCACTACGGCCAAGTGGGATAGGAAGACGAGGGAGCTCAAGAGGAAGAAGATGCTACGGAAGTAGCAAGCACGGGAGCGAGGAGAGGAGATTGGTAGTGATGACGACGATGAGGAGTTTGACGAGGTAGTTGCCGACGTGAAGTGAGATATCTTGGAGGGTGAGGATATGCTGACAGGTACCCACTCGTCCACGCAGGGACCCTTCCCATTCCATGCGGGGGGAAGTGAGTCTGTGAGGTCGGCTGAGATGGGCCAAACCATCTGCCCATCCTCAGGACCGGTGGGAGCGGGTGGATCAGCCGCCGCGCCCGGGGTGCCGGTGGAGGGGGCGGCTCCACTGTTGTGCCCCACGAGCTGATAGGGGCGAGCGGATCTACCACCGTGCCCGAGGTGCCAACAGGGAGGGGTGGCTCCACCGTCGCACCCTCAGAGGCAAGAGAGATGAGCCCCTCTACCCGGGAGCAGGGGGCGGGCTTGAAATAGTCCCGCCCGGATGAGTTGGAGCAGGAAACTGGGGGGTTCATCCCCAAAACGTTCATACCACCCAACAATGCCAGCATAAGTCACTGATTCCTCTGTTTTTCCTATTTTTCAGTGTGACCTTATGCATTTTAACTCTTCCAGAGTCTTGCGACAGGGCCGTTCTTTGGCGTTGGCACCCAAGAAAAGTGTTGCTCTTCAGGCAGAACGGGTGTCGTCACCCGACGTCGCTCCTGTTTCGGGCAGGAGCGAAGCCGATGTTGCGGTCTTGTTGGCCAGTCAGGTGCTGCCTACGATGGCGCATGTGCCCTCGGTGGGTCAAGTAGGCGCCGAGGCTAAAGAAGCACCCTTGTTGGTCGCTGAGTAGACGACGGAGGCGACTCCACCACCTACGTTGGAGCGGATGGAGCTACCGCCCACGCTTGTGGTGCCCTCTGTGGTGGGTGCGGCGCCGCAAGCCAAGGCCCTGGCATCGCAAGAGGAGCTGGCCACAACCATGACAAGCCAGGCGTAGCCGAACGCAGCTATGGTGGTGTCCGAGGGAGCGGTGCAATCCATGCCACCGGTGGTGAAAGGTCCTAATGGCTAGAGGGGGGTGAATAGCCTATTAAAAAATTCTACAACAACACTTAACAAACCGGTTAGACAATCATGAGGTGAAGCAAGTGTTGCACTAGCCTACTAAAATAGCAAGCCACCTACTATAATTCTAGTTTATATAGTTTCTATCCACACAATAGCTATGACACTACACTAAGTTGGTGTGCTCTCAAATGCTAAATAAAGAGCCACACTAACCAAACTAACAAGCTCTCACAACTAGCTACACTAAAGAGCTTGACAACTAGTTTGCGGTAATGTAAAGAGAGTGAGCAAGATGGTTATACCGCCATGTCAAGGAAGGAGCCAATCAATCACAAGAATGAATAACAATGAAGATCAATCACCTCGGAACCCATGCTAGACTTAGTGAACAAGCATGTAGATAATCTAGCTTCACTAGCATTGAAATTAACCAAGTATACATTCTCATATCTAAAACCTTTGAAGATCAAATTAGAGTCATCTACACTTATGATCTCTACATCATCTACCCAAATATGCATTTGAATCCAAGATCACACAATTGAGCCACGGATAGCAAATTAAAGTTCAAGCTCTCTACTAGCAATACATTGGAAATGCTCATGTCATTAGATATTGCAATCTTACCAAGCCCCTTGAACTTGCCTTTGCCATTGTCACCAAATGTGATACTATCATAACCATCATTGCCATTGGTGTTGATTGAGTTGAATATTCTTGCATCACCGGTCATGTGTTGAGTGCACCCACTATCAAGAACATAATGCCTTCCTCTGGCTTTGTAATTGACCTACAAAAGAAGATCAATTCTTTTTAGGTATCCAAACTTGCTTGGGTCCTTAAAGGTTAGTCACTAAGCTCTTTGGTACCCAAATGGCTTTCTTCTTTGAGCCCATCCATGGTTTACCAATGAACTTAGCCTTCACACCATTTGTACCCTTAGTAAGCACATAGAAAGAATCAAGCTTAATCGAGGATACATTAGCATTTTTGTTTTTGTTGTTGCATTCATGCTCTTTATGACCAACTTGCTTGCAACTAGTGCAAAACCGACCATTGTTCTTCACAAAACTAGTCTTGTGAGGAGCAAATGCCACCTTGCCTTTCTTGGGGATATAGCCCAATCCCTCTTTATAGAGATAAGCTCTTTGGCTACCCAAGCACATAAGCAAGCGGTCCTCACCACCATAGGCTTTAGCCAAGGTGTGAGTGAGCTTATTGACCTCCTTCTTGAGGTTCTCATTCTCAACCATTAGTGAGACATCACAAGTGAAACCATCACTACTAGACGAGATGGAAGTAGAAGTACTACAAGAAGGGTTAGTGGAAGCAACAATGATAGGCATAGATAATGATTCATCAATTATATCACAAGTTAAGCCTACATTGCAAGTTTCAACATGCTTCTTTTTATTTTGCTCATAAAGCAAAGAGGAATGAGCCTTTTTAAGCTTTTTGTGAGCCTTGCCAAGCTTCTCATGGGCTTCCTCTAGCCTCTTATGAGATGCATTGATCTCATCAAAGGCTTGCTTAAGGGCTTTTAGTTCCTTACGCAAACTTTTTCATTCCCTTCTCTTGATGTCAAAGTGTTGTCTAACATCTTCTAGCATGTCAAATAGTTCATCCTTAGTAGGTTCATCATCATCACTATCACTATCATTTTCATTTTCATTTTCATTATCATGTTCTTCATCACTTCCATCATCATAAATTTGTACCTTAGTGGCCTTAGCCATGAAGCAAGATGGAGGGTCTAAGAGAGAAGGCTTCTCATTGATTGCAATACTTGCAAGTGCCTTCTTCTTGGTGGTCTTGTTATCATCACTATCATCATCTTCACTTGAGGAAGCATCACTATCCCAAGTGACCACATATGAACCACCCTTCTTCTTCTTGAAGGTCATATTGTCCTTCTTCCTTTTCTTTTCCTTTTTGTCCTTCTTGTTCTTCTTGTTGTCATCATCATTGTCACTATTGTATGGACATTGAGCAACAAGATGATCTTTGCTTCCACATTTGAAGCACCTTCTTGACTCTTCCTTGTTCTTGGATGAAGATTTCTTTCTTCTAGCACGGTACCCTTTCTTCATCATAAACTTGCCAAATTTCTTGACAAAGAGAGCCATCTTCTCATCATCATCATCATCCCATGAGCCATCATCTTCACTTGATGTTTCTTGCTTTGCCTTGCCCTTGGATGATGTGGCCTTGAATGCCACGTTCTTCTTCTTCTCATCCTTCTTCTTCTCATCTTTCTTCTCCTTCTTTTCTTCCTTCTCATCATCATCTCTATATGTATCATTGGTCACTATATCTCCCAACACTTGGTTTGGTGTCATGGTGTCCAAACCACTCCTCACTAGAATAGTAATCAATGTGCCAAATCTTGAAGGCAAACATCTCAAGAACTTGTGGGAGAAGTCCTTGTCCTTCACCTCTTCTCCAAGTGCTTTGAGATCATTGACAAGAACTTGAAGCCTATGGAACATCTCTGGCACACTCTCATCCTCCTTCATCTTGAAGCTTGCAAACTTCTCTTTGAGAATGTATGCCTTTGCACCATTCATGGCTTGAGTGCCCTCTAATGATTCCTCCAATTTCTTCCATGCCTTATGAGCTCTCTCAATATTCTTGATTTGCTCAAATGTTCTTTCATCCAAAGCATCATGGATGGCACTAAGAGCAATGCCACTATTTTGTAGTATTTCTTCGGCGGTGGTGGGAGCCTCTTCATCTTCAATCTCAATCTTTGTCTCTACCACCTTCCAAACCTTCCTATTGATTGACTTGATATAAGTTGTCATCTTAGCCTTCCAATAGGGATAGTTAGAGCCATCAAATTATGGTGGCTTCTTTGTGTTGCTGATTTGAGCCATTTTTACACCGAAGGTTGTTAAGCCTCAAATCAAGGTGACCTCGGCTCTAATACCACTTGAAAGGTTCTAATGGCTAGAGGGGGGTGAATAGCCTATTAAAAATTCTACAACAACACATAACAAACTAGTTAGACAATTATGAGGCGAAGCAAGTATTGCGCTAGCCTACTAAAATAGCAAGCCACCTACCACAATTCTAGTTTATATAGTTTCTATCCACACAATAGCTATGACACAACACTAAGTTAGTGTGCTCTCAAAAGCTAACTAAAGAGCCACACTAACCAAACTAACAAGCTCTCACAACTAGCTACACTAAAGAGCTTGACAACTAGTTTACAGTAATGTAAAGAGAGTGAGCAAGATGGTTATACTGCCGTGTCGAGGAAGGAGCCAATCAATCACAAGAATGAATAACAATGAAGACCAATCACCTCGGAATCAAATGATGACACAATGATTTTTACCAAGGTTCACTTGCTTGCCGACAAGCTAGTCCTCATTGTGGCGATTCACTCACTTGGAGGTTCACACGCTAATTGGCATCACACGCCAAACCCTCAATAGGGTGCCGTACAACCAACACAAGATGAGGATCACACAAGCCATGAGCAATCCACTAGAGTACCTTTAGCTCTCCATCGGGGAAAGGTCAAGAACCCCTCACAATCACCACGATTAGAGCCAGAGACAATCACCAACCTCCGCTCAACGATCCTCCCTACTCTAAGCCATCTAGGTGGTGGCAACCACCAAGAGTAACAAGTGAATCCCACAATGAAACATGAACACCAAGAGCCTCTAGATGCAAACACTCAAGCAATGCACTTGGATTCTCTCCCAATCTCACAAAGATGATGAATCAATGATGGAGATGAGTGGGAGGGCTTTGGCTAAGTTCACAAGGTTGCTATGTCAATGCAAATGGCCAAGAGAGTGAGCTTGAGCCGGCCATGGGGCTTAAATAGAAGCCCCCACGAAATAGAGCCATTGTACCCCTTCATTGGGCACAACACGGGGTGAACGAACGCGCCAATCATATTGACTGGACGCTGGACCCTAGTGTTCGATTGTGCGATGCATGCCACGTGTCCCCTCTCTTCAAATACTGAGCGTTTGATCTCAACGGTCAAGTGATGACCGGACGTAGCAGCTCAAAGTGACCGGACGTTGAGCCCCAGCGTCTGGTCATTTCCAGTAAGCATCTAGAGACAACTTTTCATGACCGGACATGTCCAGTCATGCTCGACTGGACTCACCCAGTGTCTAGTCACATGGTGACTCTTTTGTGCGCTGCCACATCAGCTAGACCAGACGCACCCTATCAGCGTCCGGTCACCAAGTGACCTAGCGTCTGGTCGAAGACCGATGCCAGCGTCTTTACTATATCATTGACCGAACGCACCGGTCCCACTGAGACCAGCATCTGGTCACTTCGTAACCAGTGTGACTAACTCCTTTTCAACTCTACCTTCTTCACCATTGCTCAAATGTGCCAACCACCAAGTGTATCACCTTTTGCACATGTGTTAGCATATTTTCACAAACATTTTCAAGGGTGTTAGCACTCCACTAGATCCTAAATGCATATGCAATGAGTTAGAGCATCTAGTGGCACTTTGACAACCACATTTTGTAACACCCTAGGTGTTAAGCTTGCATAATTTGACTTGCATTGCATGAGCATGAGCATCGAGCATTCGTAAATAAGCTTTTACAATTGAAACATGGGATTGAAACATATAAAACATGCTTGTTATTTTATATTTCCTTGTATATATGCATATGATCATCAGTGAATACATGTAGATAGTTGATGTGAGTCACTAAAACATCATAGCTATACTTAGGATGACTAGTGGAACAATGGTCATGAAGGTCACTTTGTATGATAAGGTCCTTAAGTGATGCTATGTATGTTGACCTGGAAAGCTTTATGTGTAACCAATGTATGAAATGATTGTGTGAACTTGGGAATAGCTTAAACATGTTTAGCATGTCATCATGAACAACTTTGGTATTCATGGCTAGGGCTAATTTGGTCACTAAGGCATAGTTCAAGTATAAGTCATTATTTGAAAGTAGGAGGTTTGACCAAGTTTGAACTATATGATATAGACTTTGCATGGATGTGTGCACTAAAGCAAAGTGGTAGTATTTGATAAGGGGAACAACTTTTATTTTTGGGTCATAGGCTAGTTTAGCTCCTAACATGCTTAAAAATTGCTCACAAGAATCAACATTTCATTGATTTCAGCACTGGAAAAATTTTCTAAGTCTTGCGTGCTTGCAGTTTGACGGTCACTACTTTGAGTTGATTTTACTCTCTATCCATTGCAAATTAGACCTTGTTTTCTAAAGGAGTTTTGTAGCTGGTACTTAGGGCTACGAGTTCTGTTTAGGTTGTTTGCACTAACAAGCTACGGATTAGGAGATTTAATTGCTTCATATCGCGGTGTCAGGCATAGGATCGCACTCTGACGAACGCCGCGCCGCGTGCTGTCATGGCCGACCGGCAACAGAGCATGGCCACCGCATGGAGGAAGCGAAGCCGTGTGTCGCCACCGGTCTGACCAGCCAGGCCACGTCGGGCTAGAGCGCACTACAACACGCCCCGCACTCGCTCGCTCTATCCCCGTGCTCTCATTTCGCTTCCTTCGCCCACCCGCAGCAGCCGCCGTAGTGGACAGTGCCGTCGTCACCATTGCTAGCCACCCTGCTCGCCTTGCGCCACGTCACGTCGCTTCTCTACCACCGCACCAGTGCCGTTGCAACTCCACCGCATCACCACGCCACCTCCGCCGAGCACCGCGCCACCTCCGCCGAGCACCGCGCCACCTCCGCTAAACACTGCACCATCCTCCACCGAGCACCGCGCCACCTCCATCGAGCACCACGCCACCTCCCCCGCCGCACTCTGTCGTCGTGGCCACACCGCATCCAACCGCCTTTCGTAGTAGTGGTTGGTGCTCTAGAACCGCCATCGTGTGTAGCAACTCGTAGACTCATTAGATCTAGTCATCGCGGTCACCGCCAGTGTAGCACCGTCGTCCTGCTCTGTCGTGCCACCATTGATGCCGCCGCCGTGCTTAGCTCCAGTAATACGACCAGCCTGTCAGCTCAATAGGTGCGGGAGGTCATGGGAGTCACGGTTGGGTCGGTGCCGTCGCCGGAGAGGGTCGCCGTCGGCGAACACCGGTTGTCCCATGCCGCGCTCTGTATTGCCATTGCTGACGTGTGGGGTCGACTGAACTGAGGGCCCTAGCTGTCAGTGACTTGATGGAGAAAGCTAGTTCATCTGTTTTCAGATTTGATGCAAACTTTGAAAAATGATAAGTAGAGTTGTAGAGATCCAAATCTTCTAAACCAAATTTTGATGTATGCCTTAGGAAGTGCAGGTTTTATAAAAATATGAAATGTGCATTTTCTGGTATTTTTCATGGTGATTTAAATATAGTTAAATGAGTGCTTTTTGTATGTTTACCATTTTGTAAATTAGATATCTTGAGCTAGAAAAATGATAAAAATGTGATTCCAATTTTGTGGGTTTTGTATTGACATGTTCTAGCTAGAAAAAATAATAAGTCTACTATAAACTTAATTTAAATACGCGCTTTCTATTTATTTATTAATAAATGGCATTTTCTAAGGAAATTTGTAGGGATAAAAATATGTAAAATATTGCTATGCAATTTTTTGTACAGTAGTATGGCACTAATGTGAAGCTAGGAAAAATATATAATCTATTGCTTGATACTTTTCTATAGGGTTTTCCATTTTTACTAAAATAACCCTTGCTAGCTTGTCATTTTTGCATAGGATGTTATACACGTGCAAATGGTATGAAATTTTCATAGTAGCATATTGTGAGCATTAGGAGTCTAATGTAATTTTCTAAGAATTTATTGTGCATATTTGGTGTATGTTTATTATTTACCCTAATTATTTAATTAAATTAATAAAGGCATTTAAATAATTAGATTGTGATTAACCATGATGTTTTCTATGGTTCTTATGATGCATAGTAACTGTTGATGTCAATAGTAAGGCTTAGAAGCCATTGATTGTATGCAAATAACTAATTATCACTTTATAATTCAAATACAAAGCCGCACGTATAGTTTTGATTGTATGGAGGATTTCATATGGATAATGTCTTTGCTATAAAACTTGTTAATAACAAACTTGTAGATAACTTACTAATCTATCTTCTGTTAAATTTTCACAATCATAGGGCTTAGGGTTTTTGAGTTCTAGCTGTTACAAGTTTGCTGTCCGAAATGTTTGCTTTCTGGATAGATTTTATTCAGCGATTTGTTTGTCCTATATAACTCTTGAATCATAGTAAGAGTATTAAAACAAAGTTGTAGACAATTTTATAAGCTTTCTAGAAATTCTAAGATCATAGCATTTGGATAAGTAGAACTTTAGTTATGAGTAAAACAAGTAGTTGTTGTTTTGTGGTATAGTAAATAAATTGTTGAAGTGTTTGATTAAGTAATCAAGAAGAGATATGCACATACTCAGTAAAATGTGATGCACTTGTTATTACTTTAACACCATGCTGTTAAGAATACTTACATGAATGCATTCATCATGTGTCATCATACTATACTTGTCAACATATATGCATTCGCAATATCTTATACCATATTCATGCATCTAGGATCAACCGAGGAGATAACGTTGCTGGAGTTCAACGAAGGAGAGGAAGGGGACCAGTAGGAGATTCCTCAAGCCATAGCTCCTGAAGGCAAGGAGTAGACCCCAGAAGAGCTTCCGGAGTGTCCTGACCACCACCCCACTTCTTTTCTAAAAGGCAAGCCCTGGAGCATTCTAAGTCTCCTAATATTTTACAAAATATTACTCGAGTCCTTTATGATTGATGCATTAGGTTATAAGAGTTGATTGGAACCACTTGATGCATATAATTTCCTTGTCTAGAAATACACCCTTTAACCCTGTGTAGGTCCAGGATCAAATATATGCTTAGCCATGCTTAGACCGGTAGGAGTCGGGTGATTTCCTGTCACCTACGAGATATAGGTGGATACCAAAGCACGGTTGGCTATATTTGCTATCATGGAAAAGAACCATAGGGTAAAAGTAAATAGAGGCCAGGCGGAGTCTATGGTAGATTGACTCATGTGATTCCGTCTGTGCCGATTAAGGACCATACCGTTGTTGGCACTTTTGATAAGATTGAACGCATGCCTATCACTTAGCTGGCCGGATAACTCGTTCTGACCGCGAAGCCGAGTAGCTCAACTCAGGCCGGGCCCCGCTCTGTAAGAGTATGCATTCTGGATGGTAGTAAGGATGTGTGGGGAAGCCAGACATGAGCCCAAGGGCAAGATAGTCCTAAACGTCTTGACAGTTGGTTGTCCCTGATTGTGCAGCGCTAGGCGAACCCGCGATATGTGGACTTGAGTTGTACCAAAGGTGACCTAAGGTGACCGTTGATCTGGTCCGCCTGGGTTTATGTTAGGAATAAATTCCCAGCTGGTTGAAATCGATTTGAATCGCCGTCTCTCCCGGATAGTGAGAAACTTGGCTAGCCCCAACATCGTAGTAATTGTATTATGGAAGATGATGGTTAGGATAAACATGAAATTACTATACCTACTATGGTTACTATTGCATGCTCTTAAAATGATATACCACATGTTTGGCACAGGATAGTTGCTAATTTAGAGATGGATAGTTATAAATAACTTGATAACAGAATTATAATTGTATAACTAAGTTAATCACTTTTTATGCAAATGTTGTCAAGCTACCTCTACTTATACAGCCTTGCATAATCCTTGGAGTCAATTTATTTCTGGTTTATGATAGGTAAGTCTAGGTGAGTACCTTCTTGTACTCAGGGTTTTATTTCCATTGTTGCAGATGGCATAGTTTATCATGGGTATTGCAAGAGTTGCTTTTATCCCACTATGGATGAGGAGTAACCCTTGGGCAGGCTTTTTTATTAATCCCTCTACATGCTTTTGTGGACCGTGATCGTATGTTGGCACTGTATTAAACTATGTTGGCAAATGCTACTTTCAAACTTAATTTGCTTCCACTATTATCTATCAAACTTGGTTTGTAATAACTTTGTTTCATACTCTAATGATGGAATTGTATCTGCGAACTTTATGTAATATGTGACATGTATGTTGAATCATGTATGATCTTGGTTGTTTGTGGATCGTTTATCAAGACCCGTCGTGGTACTCGACAGACTACCAGGTTTATATGAGCTCAAGTATGACATTGTGATCGCTTGCGGGCTACATTTGTACTTGTGCTCTTATAAATTGGTTGGTTCTACGACAGCTGGCATCAGAGCAAGATTCAACATTAATTGCCACATGTGTATTTAAAATAAAGGTTTTGTTTTTCCAAAACCCTTTTCTAGCAACTAATAGCTATATAAATAGGTATTTGAAATTTAAAGTGTGCCAGTGATCACTTTCCTTATGCCCAAATTAAGGACTATTAGGTGACTATTTAAGTACTAACTTGGGGGTTTTTAATTTCGTCATCCATATGGCGTGCTATAGTATGGATGCCATTCACTTGAATGGTAATGTATGGATCAAATGCCTCTATGCCAAGGTAAGAAGGTAAGTTGATGAGTGGCATGACCACAAGATGTGAGCGTGCGGTCGGGGAGAGTTAGCTTTGGTATAGTTGTGTATGCATGCTTGTATGTGTATATGGTGCGTATTTAATTGTGGGTATAAACTATCATCGGGTAGCTTTGATACGGAAGTATATGTAGGGGCATACATATATGGAAGTATTTAGATTTACATTCTGCATATATAATTGTGGGGTTTGGGCTGAAATGAAATTCTTATGCAGGTACACTAACAACGAAACATGTAGCTCGACTAGTTACGCTATATATGAGAGAACGTATGTATGCCACCGTGTATATCGTTAGAAATAAATTTTCTTAAGTTTGTGAGGACGTATGGAACATGCATGCATCATGATAATAATTAATCAATACTTGCCTTGTTCCTCCCCTTATAAATTTCTTACTCGGTTATATAACTCTTATTCATTATGGCCTTGTCTCACAAAAGTGGTACATGTTGATGGTACAGATGGCAGCACCATTTGGATGTGAGAATTTCCTGATGGTGTTCAGAACTCCTGCTTTGCTTTGGAGAGTTTTGCACTTTTGCGGGGTATCATGAGCCACCTCTCTATCATTGGAATGAAGAGTACCTAGAGGGACAACCATGGTATGAGGTGCGGCTAACCATACCAGCCCGCACACAAGCACCTTTCTGGTAGGAATGGAAGTCAGAATCCAAAGGGAAAACTCCTTGGGAGGCTGCCCAAGTGGTGGCCTTTGAGGTTTTGAGTCGGATCTATCAGCAACATGGGGATGCACTTACCGGCAGTGCTGCTAGTATGTTTTCTTAGGTGGATCCATCCACAGCAATATGGGAACAACACAACCAAAATGCATTGATCTAAGATCGAGATGAGCGGGCAAATAGCTCTAGTCCTGCTATGAGTGCCATGTTTGCGATGAGGAAGATGTTTTGTACACGCCAGGACAAAAGGGATTTCTGGTAGGAATCATACACCACTTGCATGGACAAGCTCATGAGAGCTGAAGTCGCACAACGCAAGTTCAATAAGCATGTGCATAAGCATAAGAAAGTAGCAAGTGAAGCCCGATGGGAATCTAACCAAGCCTATGCAGCTTTGGGCAATCTCCATACCCAAATAGAGCAAGTGGATCAACAGAGAGCAGCAACCCAAGAAGCAAGAGCTGATAATCAAGCATTGCTTGTAGGACTACGGGAGCAGCTGGAGGCCGCCCGTGCAGAGGCATCCACAGCTACACGCCAGCAGGACACAATAAACAACCGTGCCACTGCAGCAAGAATAGAACGAGATGGGCATCGTGCCATAAGTAACACGTAGGACCATGCTGAAAGGGGATTACGTTAGCAGCTTGCACAAGCTCAGCTTTGAGTGATGGACCTTCAGCTTGAGGTGCACTATCTGAATAACCAGCTGAACCCAATCCTTGATGGGGAAGAAGATGGTCCAAATATGGAAGAAGATGATGATGAGGACGAGGAAGAAGTAGAGCCTGAGGAGGGAGATGATCCTATCTCTGACCTCAATAGTGATCATAATGAGGATTAGATTGCTTAGTGACTAGTGGAAACACTAGATGTATCATCGCTATCTATGTTATGGACCTATAGTTGAGTTTGGTGTTGGTGATTGGACTATCATGTAATATTGGTATTTGCATGTTATCTCATGTTTGGTTAAACGCTAATGCAATTCCAGTTCATTTATCGGTGATCATGATTTGAATGTTAACGCGCTATGAGTTCGATAAGTGATCAAATTGGTGGTGTCATGTTACAAGAATGAATTATTGTGCCTCTGTTCTTATTGTATGAATTTAAGATTCCCTCCAGTAATTTTAGTTTGGCATGATTGTAAAATTCATCTGCAATCTCCTAACATCATCCAATAATCACTTATTGTTGTAACTTTGCAGATGACTTGCACCCATGCAGGAGCTAGCAGCAGCCATGATGGCAATGACGGTGACTTACCACCACCGCCACCGCCGTCTGCTCAGGAGTTCTTTGCCCAATTCTTGGGAAGCCAAAGGACTATGGAGGAAACTCTATGCCTCATTGCGTAGAACACAGCTCGTGCCCACCCACAGCAACAAGGGCCTGAGCCAAACCAACACAGTACCTTCAAGGAATTTCTAGATACAAAGCCTCCTATCTTCAAGGTGGTAGAGGAACCGCTATAGGCGGACGAGTGGCTCAATACTATTGAGCAGAAGTTTCGTCTGCTAAGGGTCACCGAGCACTAGAAGGCTGCGTTTGCGTCCCATCAGTTGTAGGGACCGGCAGGGATTTGGTGGACGCATTTCTTGTCCTCTCTACCTGCTAATGCGCATGTAACATGGGAGCAATTCAAGTTGGCCTTTTAGGGACATCACATTCCCCTAGGGCTGATGTGTATGAAGGTGGCTAAATTTATGAGGCTCACACAAGGGACTAAGACCCTCACTGAATACATGCATGCTTTCAACAACCTATCTAGGTATGCCCTAGGTTTTGTTGATAACGAAGAGAAGATAGAGAGCTTCAAGCGGGGTCTGAGCATGAAACTGATGAAGACTATGGCCAATTCCAAGTGCACCACCTACAATGAGTTTATTAGTGATGCTTTGACCTAGGAAAACCATAACAATATGCATGCAGTAGCTAAGGGCCATAAGAGGGCAATTGAGGCAGGTGCCTCTAGATCTTCACATTCTAGATCTCCTATAATAGCTAGACCATAGTTCCGCCCACCTGCACCTAAGTTCAGGCCTCCGTCACCAAAAGCTTAGAACAGTAGGCCTTAGAAGGTATTCCATAAGGCATTCACTATTGCCTTACCTAAAGGGAATGGCGGTCAGGGAAACTCCGCAGGACCTAGGAGTAATCAACCTTGCTACAACTGCAATCAAGTGGGTCATTGAGCCAAAGAATGCCCCCACCCTAAGAGGAATGGCAATCAGAATCAGAACAATCAGAGGCAGACAAACTCAAGGGCATGTCCTGGATACGTGCACTATACCACAGTTGAGGAAGTGCCTGCTGGAGAAGTTGTCATGGCTGGTATGTTTCTTGTCAACATGCATCCTTCTATTGTTTTATTTGATTCAGGAGCTTCTCATTCATTTATGAGCCAAGCATTTGCATCTAGACATGATCAGAAAATAATTGAAGTAAGCAAGGGTGGTTATAATATAAGTTCTGCCGGGGCTACTATTTCTACAAATAAGATAGTCAGAAACGTGCTCATCTCTATACTAGAGAGGGAGTATACAACGGATTTGATAGTATTGCCTGAGTTATCCATAAGTGTAATCTTAGGCATGAATTGGATGAAAGATCATGGTGTTCTCATTGACACTAGCACTCGTACCATTATGTTGAGAGAACCCAAGGGAGGAAATGCTTTTCTAGTACCACTCTCCAGAAATTTTGAACTCCAACACTTAGCTTGTGCTATCTAAACCACTACCCTTTGCGATATTCTAGTGGTTTGTGAGTTTCCTAATGTATTCCCAGAGGAGTTACCAGGTTTACCACCTAAAAGGGATGTGGAATTTAAGATTGAGTTAGTGTCAGGTACAGCACCTATCTCAAGAAGGCCTTATAGGATGCCACCAATGAGTTAGCAGAACTTAAAATTTAGCTACAAGATCTGTTTGACAAAGGTCTCATTCAACCTAGTTCATCTCCATGGGGATGTCCAGCACTGTTTGTAAAGAAGAAGGACAAGTCCTTGAGAATGTGTGTGGATTACAGGCCACTTAATGCTGTGACCATTAAAAACAAGTACCCATTGCCTCGTATTGACATCTTGTTTGATCAATTGGCAAAGGTAAAGGTATTCTCCAAGATTGATTTGAGATCAGGTTATCATCAGATAAAGATCAGGCCAGAGGACACCTAAAACTGCTTTCTCCACTAGGTACGGCTTATATGAGTATTTGGTTATGTCTTTCAGACTAACGAATGCTCCTGCCTACTTCATGTACCTGATGAATTCGGTATTCATGCCCGAGCTCAACAAGTTTGTGGTCGTGTTTATTGATGATATATTGATTTATTCAGAGAACGAGGCTGATCATGCAGAGCATCTAAAGATTGTTCTATCCAGATTGAGGGAGCATAAGTTGTATGCAAAGTTTAGCAAGTGTGAATTTTGGTTAAGTAAAGTACCTTTCTTAGGTCATATCTTATCAAGAGATAGAATATCTATAGACCCATCGAAAGTACAAGAGGTCATGGATTGGAAGGCCCCGACTTCGGTTTATGAAGTTCAGAGTTTTCTAGGGTTAGTAGGCTACTATCGTCGTTTCATTCTAGATTTCTCCAAGATAGCTAAGCCCATGACTAGGCTACTTCAAAAAGATGAGATGTTCAAGTGGACCCTAGAATGTGAAGCAACTTTTCACACCCTTAGGACTCTGTTAACTACAGCTACTATTTTAGCACAACCCAACATTGAGAAGCCTTTTGATGTATTTTGTGATGCATCGGGTATAGGTTTGGGGTGTGTGCTCATGCAAGAAGAAAGAGTTATTGCATATGCTTCTCGACAGTTGAGAAAACATGAAGTCAACTACCCATGCATGATTTAGAACTTGCAGCAGTTGTTCATGCACTAAAGATATGGAGACATTATTTGTTGGGCAATATATGTCATATATACTGACCACAAAAGTCTTAAGTATATCTTTACCCAACCAGAGCTGAACATGAGACAGCGAAGATGGCTAGAGCTGATTAAGGACTATAATTTGCAAGTGCACTACCATCCCGGGAAAGCCAATGTTGTAGCCAATGCACTTAGTTGGAAATCTCATTGCAACACTATGGAAGCATTGTTGGAAGATGGATTTAATTTGTTACATCCTGTTGTGCTACACAATATCACTATCAGTTGTTCACTTGAGAGCAAAATCATAGAACTGCAGAAGACAGATGTAGGTATATTTCACATCAAGAGAAAGATGCAAGAGCAAGAAACTAAGCATTTTAGATTAGATGAAAGGGGTGTGCTATGGTTTGAGGACCGACTTGTGGTACTGAAAGACCGTGAGCTTAGAAATTAAATTTTAGATGAAGCTCATTCGTCCAAATTGTCTATCCATCTAGGTAGTAGAAAGATGTATCAAGATTTGAAAACCCATTTTTGGTGGACTAAGATGAAGAAGGAGATCGCAGCCTATGTCGCTAGGTGCGATAACTGCAGTAGAGTAAAAGTTGTTCATATGAAATCTGCTGGGTTACTTCAGCCATTGCCTATCCTAGGTTGAAAATGGGAAGAAATTAGTATGGACTTTATCACAGGCCTTCCGTTGACACAGCAAGGTCATGATTCCATATGGGTCATTATAGATCGTCTCACCAAGTCAGCACATTTTATACCTGTAAACATAAGGTATCATGTGGGGAAGTACGCTGAGTTGTATGTTTCTCAGATCATGAGACTACATGGAGTACCTAGGACCATAATCTCAGATCGAGGACCATAGTTTATAGCCTGTTTCTAGGAGCACTTGCACCAGGCTTTGGGAACTAAGCTAATTAGAAGTTCGGCATACCATCCACAAACTTCGAGACAAACTGAGCGAGTAAACCAGATCTTAGAAGATTTGCTGAGAGCTTGTGTTATATCTTCCAAGGGTTCATGGGAGAAATGGTTACCATTAGCTGAGTTTTCCTATAACAACAGTTATCAAGCAAGCATCAAGATGGCTCCTTTTGAAGCCTTGTATGGCAGAAAATGTAGAACCCCGTTGAATTAGATTGAGCCCAATGAAAGGAGATACTTTGGTATTGACTTTGTCACTGAAGCTGAAGAACAAGTGCGTATTATCCAACAGCATATGAAAGCAGCTCAATCTAGACAAAAGAGTTATGCGGATAAAAGAAGAAGACCATTGACCTTTGAAGTGGGAGACTACGTATACTTGAAAGTGTCACCCATGAAAGGAGTGCAGAGATTTGGAGTAAAAAGGAAGCTTGTGCATAGATATGTAGGGCCATACAAGATTATTAAACAGAAAGAGAATGTCACTTACAAGTTACAACTTCCACCAGAGATGAGTGCAATATTCGATGTCTTCCATGTTTCTCAGTTGAAGAGATGTCTTCGCGTACCTAAGGAAGCTATTACACCCACCAATATAAAGCTTCAATCGGATTTGACCTATGAAGAAAAGTCAATCCGAGTGTTAGAAGAGCTAGAAAGAGTAACCCAGAGTAAGATCATTAAGTTCTATAAGGTGGTATGGAATAATCATAGTGAACAAGATGCTACATGGGAAAGAGAGGATTACTTACGTGAGGTTTATCCCACCTTTTTCCAAGAATAGTACGTCTTGCAAATCTTAGGACAAGATTTTTATAAGGGGGAGGGGCTATAACACCCTAGGTGTTAAGCTTGCATAATTTGACTTGCATTGCATGAGCATGAGCATCAAGCATTCGTAAATAAGCTTTTACAATTGAAACATGTGATTGAAACATATGAAACATGCTTGTTATTTTATGTTTCCTTGTATATATGCATATGATCATGAGTGAATACATGTAGATGGTTGATGTGAGTCACTAAAACATCATAGCTATACTTAGTATGACTAGTGGAACAATGGTCATAAAGGTCACTTTGTATGATAAGGTCCTTAAGTGATGCTATGTATGTTGACCTAGAAAGCTTTATGTGTAACCAATGTATGAAATAATTGTGTGAACTTGGGAATAGCTTAAACATGTTTAGCATGTCATCATGAACAACTTTGGTATTCATGGCTAGGGCCAATTTGGTCACTAAGTCATAGTTCAAGTATAAGTCATTATTTGAAAGTAGGAGGTTTGACCAAGTTTGAACTATATGATAGAGACTTTGCATGGATGTGTGCACTAAAGCAAAGTGGTAGTATTTGATAAGGGGAACAACTTTTATTTTTGGGTCATAGGCTAGTTTAGCTCTTAACATGCTTAAAAATTGCTCACAAGAATCAGCGTTTCATTGATTTCAGCACTTAGGAAAATTTTTCTAAGTCTTGCGTGCTTACAGTTTGACGGTCACTACTTTGAGTTTATTTTATTCTCTATCCATTGCAAATTAGACCTTGTTTTATAAAGGAGTTTTGTAGCTGGTACTTAGGGCTATGAGTTCTGTTTAGGTTGTTTGCACTAACAAGCTACGGATTAGGAGATTTAATTGCTTCAAATCGCGTTGTCAGGCATAGGATCGCACTCTGACGAACGCCGCGCCGCGCGCTGTCATGGCCGACAGGCAACAGAGCATGGCGACCGCATGGAGGAAGCGAAGCCACGCATCGCTGCCGGTCTGACTAGCCAAACCATGTTGGGCCAGAGCGCACTACAACATGCCCTGCACTCGCCCGCTCCATCCCCGTGCTCTCATTTCGCTCTCTACCTCTTCCTTTGCCCACCTGCAGTAGCTGCCATAGCGGACAGTGCCACCATCACCATTGCCAGCCACCCCGCTCGCCTTGCGCCACGTTACATCGCTTCTCTCCCACCGCACCAGTGCTATTGCAACTCCACCGCACCACCTCCGCCGAGCACTGCGCCACCTCCGTCGAGCACCGCGCCACCTCCGCCGCCGCACTACGTCATCGTGGCCGCACCGCATCCGACCGCCTTTTGCCGTAGTGGTTGGTGCTCTAGAACCGCCGTAGTGTGTAGCAGCTCGTAGACTCATTAGATCAAGTCATCGCGGTCACCGCCGGTGTAGCGCTGTCGTCCTGCTCTGCCGTGCCACCATTGATGCCACCGCCGTGCTTAGCTTCGGCAATAGGTCCAGCTTGTCAGCTCAATAGGTACGGGAGGTCATGGGGATCATGGTTGGGTCGGTGCCGTCGTCGGAGAGGGTCGCCGTCAACGAACTTCGGTTGTCCCATGCCGCGCTTTGTATTGCCGTCGCTGACATGTGGGGTCGACTGAACCGAGGGCCCCAGCTGTCAGTGACTCGATGGAGAAAGCTAGTTCATCTGTTTTCAGATTTGATACAAACTTTGAAAAATGATAAGTAGAGTTGTAGGGATCCAAATCTTCTAAACCAAATTTTGATGTATGCCTTAGGAAGTGTAGTTTTTATAAAAATATGAAATGTGCATTTTCTGGTATTTTTCATGGCGATTTAAATATAGTTAAATGAGTGCTTTTTGTATGTTTACCATTTTGTAAATTAGATATCTTGAGCTAGAAAAATGATAAAAATATGATTCCAATTTTGTGGGTTTTGTATTGACATGTTCTAGCTAGGAAAAATAATAAGTCTACTGTAAACTTAATTTAAATATGGTCTTTCTATTTATTTATTAATAAATGGCATTTTCTAAAGAAATTTGTAGGGATAAAAATATGTAAAATATTGCTATGCAAATTTTTGTACAGTAGTATGGCACTAATGTGAAGCTAGAAAAAATAGATAATCTATTGCTTGACACTTTTCTATAGGGTTTTTCATTTTCATTAAAATAACCCTTGCTAGCTTGTCATTTTTGCATAGGATGTTATACATGTGCAAATGGTATGAAATTTTCACAGTAGCATATTGTGAGCATTAGGAGTCTAATGTAATTTTCTGAGAATTTATTGTATACATTTGGTGTATGTTTATTATTTACCCTAATTATTTAGTTAAATTAATAAAGGCATTTAAATAATTAGATTGTGATTAACCATGATGTTTTCTATGGTTCTTATGATGCATAGTAACTGTTAATGTCAATGGTAAGGCTTAGAAGCCATTGATTGTAAGCAAATAACTAATTATCACTTTATAATTCAAATACAAAGTTGCATGTATAGTTTTGATTGTATGGAGGATTTCATATGGATAATGTCTTTGCTATAAAACTTGTTAATAAAAAACTTGTAGATAACTTACTAATCTACCTTCTGTTAATTTTTCATAGTCATAGGGCTTAGGGTTTTCGAGTTCTAGCTGTTACAAGTTTATTATCCGAAATGTTTGCTTTCTGGACATATTTTATTGAACGATTTGTTTGCCCTATATAACTCTTGAATCACAGTAAGAGTATTAAAAGAAAGTTGTAGACAATTTTATAAGATTTCCAAAAAATCCAAGATTATAGCATTTGGATAAGTAGAACTTCAGTTATGAGTAAAACAAGTAGCTGTTGTTTTATGATATAGTAAATAAATTGTTGAAGTGTTTGATTAAGTAATCAAGAAGAGATATGCACATACTCAGTAAAATATAATGCACTTGTTATTACTTTAACACCATGCTATTAAGAATACTTACATGAATGCATTCATCATGTGTCATCATACTATACTCATCAACATATATGCATTCACAATATCTTATACCATATTCATGCATCTAGGATCGATAGAGGAGATAACGTTGATGGAGTTCAATGAAGGAGAGGAAGGGGACCAGCAGGAGATTCCTCAAGCCGCAGCCCCTGAAGGCGAGGAGCAGACCCCAGAAGAGCTTCTAGAGTGCCCTGACCACTGCCCCACTTCTTTTCTAAAAGGCAAGCCCCGGAGCATTCTAAGTCTCCTAATGTTTTACAAAATATTACTCGAGTCCTTTATGATTGATGCATTAGGTTATTAGAGTTGATTGGAACCACTTGATGCATATAATTTCCTTGTCTAGAAATACACCCTTTAACCCTGTGTAGGTCCAGGATCAAATATATGCTTAGCCCTGCTTAGACCGGTAGAAGTCGGGTGATTTTCTATCACCTATGAGATATAGGTGGATACCAAAGCACGGTTGGCTATATTTGCTATCATGGAAAAGAACCATGGGGTAAAAGTAAATGGAGGCCGGGCGGAGTCTATGGTAGATTGACTCATGTGATTCCGTCTATGCCGATTAAGGACCGTACCGTTGTTGGCACTTTTGATAAGATTGAACGCATGCCTATCACTTAGCTGGTCGGATAACTCATTCCGACCGCGAAGCTGAGTTGCTCAACTCAGGCCAGGCCCCACTCTATAAGAGTGCGCATTCTAGATGGTAGTAAGGATGTGCTGGGAAGCCAGACATGAGCCCAAGGGTAGGATAGTCCTGAACGTCCTGGCAGTTGATTGTCCCTGATTGTGCGGCGCTGGGCGAACCCACGACTTGTGGACTTGAGTTGTACCAAAGGTGACCTAAGGTGACCGTTGATCTGGTCTGCCTAGGTTTGTGTTAGGAATAAATTCCCAGCTGGTTGAAATCAATTCGAATCGTCGTCTCTCCCGGATAGTGAGAAACTTGGCTAGCCCCAACATCGTAGTAATTGTATTATGGAAGATGATGGTTCGAATAAACATGAAATTACTATACCTACTATGGTTACTATTGCTTGCTCTTAAATTGATATACCACATGTTTGGCATAAGATAGTTGCTAATTTAGAGATGGACAGTTATAAATAACTTGATAACGGAATTATAATTGTATAACTAAGTTAATCGCTTTTTATGCAAATGTTGTCAAGCTACCTCCACTTATACAGCCTTGCATAATCCTTGGAGTCAATTTATTTCTGGTTTATGATGGGTAAGTCTAGCTGAGTACCTTCTCGTACTCAGGGTTTTATTCCTATTGTTGCAGATGGCATAGTTTATCATGGGTATTGCAAGAGTTGCTTCTATCCCACTGTGGATGAGGAGTAAGCCTTGGGCAAGCTTCTTTATTAATCCCTCTACATGCTTTTGTGGACCGTGGTCGTATGTTGGCACTGTATTAAACTATGTTGGCAAATGCTACTTTCAAACTTAATTTGCTTTCACTATTATCTATCAAACTTGGTTTGTAATAACTTTGTTTCATACTCTGATGATGGAATTGTATCTGTGAACTTTATGTAATATGTGACATGTATGTTGAATCATGTACGATCTTGGTTGTTTGTGGATCATTTATTGAGACCCGTCGTGGTACTCGATAGACTACCAGGTTTATATGGGCTCTAGTATGACAATGCGACCACTTGCGGGCTACTATTGTACTTGTGCTCTTATAAATTGGTCAGTTTTGTGACACATTTCGATACGAGTTTCACCCCTCTTAATAGTATGACTATCGATCCTAAATGTGATCACACTCACTAAGTGTCTCGATCACCAAAACAAAATGGCTCCTACCTTTTATATCTTTGCCTTGAGCCTTTTGTTTTTCTCTTTCTTCTTTTCAATTCCTAGCACTTGATCATCACCATGGCATCGCCATCTTCATGTCATGATCTTCAATTGCTTCACCACTTGGAATGTGCTATCTATCTCATGATCACTTGTTAAACTAGGTTAGCACTTAGGGTTTCATCAATTCACCAAAACCAAACTAGAGCTTTCGAGCAGCCCAGGTGGCGGCGCCCGAGGCAGGCTAGACAGAGGGGGACATGGCTGGAGGGTCCCTGAGCGTCATTGATGTAGACTAGGCCTGATCTTCCGAAAGGTATGATAGCGTCGATTGGTGGAGACTCGACGTTCATGATCTAGGCTTCGAACCAAGATTGATTCAGACCCCCGCAACCGTTACACCACTGCTCCGTTGGTTATCAACCACATGAACACGATTGACCTCGCCGAGAAGGCTTTCCTGCAAGCAAATCGAGAACACAAGCAAGAATAGGATGAACGCAATCTGAAATTGCAAATAAATATGAGGCTTATGATAATGCGAAGGGGTTCAAGTCTTTATTCGAAAGGACTAATCGCCACAGGCGAACAGGATCAAGAACTAGGGCCCTAGTTCATAGCAAGCAGCCTTGGCGGCGACAGTTGCAGCAAAACGACGTCTGTTTCACGAGGAAATCAAGAACTAAACAAAACCCAAACCCTAAGGAGAGCGATGGCTAGTATTTATGACGTGCCCCCTAATGGGCCCAAACATGATACATAGTCCAATGGACCAAAAACTGGTGTCACAGCACCCTGGTAGATTCTGGATGCTGACTTGTTTCGATGATTACCATTGATTCCGAAGAGCTTTTGATGTGAAACCACTTGGATTGGCTTCCTTATCAAATTAGCTTTCCATCCATATGTGGATCATTGAAAATGGAGTTCGGATGCGTCCTGGGTGACCAGTTTAAGGTAGACTAGTCCTGGAGCCCAAACCGGACTCGAACTTGAGTTGGACTCGGCTTCCACCACGAAAAAGATGAATTGGAAGCCCATGCTGGACGTCCTCCTCTACTTGGCTTGTATGCAATGAAGTAGTGATGTCCTCATCATCCTCCCTTTCTTGAATTGAAGTCATCCTCGACTGAAGTAGATCGTCTCCTCCATTGGATGACAGCAACGATGGTTCCGGAAGAAGACGTTCATCTTGGCACCCCATCCTTCGCAAAGGCGGCTGCCATGGTGGCTTCCCTGTTGGGAATTCATCCTCCTTCTCCTGTAAAAGGTTAGTACCAATAAGAGGCATAGCACTAGGAGTAGGACCAAGTGGACATATCGGTGATGTACAAGTTAGAGCATAACATGGTTCATCATGATCAACAAGAACAGATTTAAGAGCAAATAAAACTTCTTTCATGTTACTTGATGGTTCATTTGTTGGTTTGCTAAAGTCTTTATCATGGCCTTTCTTTTTCTTTTCAGCAAGTTCCTTTTCATATTGCACAATTTCAGCAGGTGATAAAAGAAGTAAAGCAATGGTCTTTCCTTTAAACATAAAAGTATATCTATTTTGCCTACCATGATGTACAACATTATTATCATATTGCCAAGGGCGGCCTAACAAAAGTGAACAAGCTTGCATAGGCACGACATCAAAATCAGCATAATCATGGTATGACCCGATAGAAAATTGCACACGAGTAGATTGTGTTACCTTGGCCTTACCACTATTGTTGAACCACTGAACATGGTATGAATGTGGAAGAGCACATGTAGATAAACCAAGAGTCTTGACAAGCTCAGAACTTACTAAATTATTGCTGCTCCCTCCATCAATTATAGCACAAACATAGAAATTATTGACAATGAGGAACATTTGAAACAAATTATGGCGTTGTAGCTTGTCTACTGGCTCAACTTGTGTACTCAAAACACGCTGAACAAGGATTGATTTGTAGTCTTTAGTGCATGCCACACTATCAATTACCTCATCAGGATCTTCAGCACTATCCGCAAATTTATCTGCATAAAGATCAGTTGCAAGTGCAAATTCATTCTCTTCATCACTAGCACTAGCATACCCACCATCATCAGTAGCAATATATGCGCGTTTGCTGGGGCATTCTTTAGCAATATGTCCCATGCCCTTGCAGCGGTGGCACACAACTTTAGAAGAGCTGCTAGAGGAAGGTGTAGCAGATCCACTGGAAGAAGGTGTGATAGGAGAATTCTTCTTTACAGGCACTGGTGGTGTCTGCACATTAGAAAATTTACTCACTTCGGTTGGACGTGAAGGAACGGATGGAGTAGCGAATGGAGTCATGGATCGCCTAGGTTGTCGTCCCTGTACTTCTCTTTCAGCTTTAATAGCATAATGATATAATTGGGAAAATCTAGTATATTCTTTATAGTCAAGAACATCCTGTATTTCACGACGTAAACCTACAAAAAATCTAGAACACTTATCCATATCGTCCTCTTGTATGTTACTACGTGCTAGACCAATTAAAAGCTCCTGATAATATTCCTCAATAGTTTTACTACCTTGATTTAAATGTTGCAGTTTTAATCGCAGATCACGCTAATAGTATGGAGGAACAAATATTGATTTCATTCGTCGTTTAAGTACAGTCCAGGTTTGAGGTATTTGAGCATTAGCATTAGCATTATTGCAAATATCATTCCACCAGAAAAGAGCAAAACTAGTAAACTCACTAGTAGCAAGTCTAACTCTATATTCTTCAGGTACTTGATGGGAGCTAAATATTTGATCTGCAGCCATCTCCCAATCTAAATATGCTACAGGATTAGCAGAACCAGAAAAAGGAGGTATCTTAAACTTGGTTTTAGAGAAAAGATCATTATTACCTTGGTTGTTACCTCCCATACCGCGTCGGTTAAAGTTCAATCGATTACGGTTACGTGCATCCTCAGCACGTCATTGAGCTTCAGCTTTAGCCTCCGCGTCGCCATCGTCCTCCTCAGAGAGATCATCATCATCATCTTCAGGATGTGGTTTCGGATGTCGTTGTTCAACATCTTCAATCCTCTTGGCCAAATTGGTGATTTGTTGAAGGATCTCATTGAACTTGTCATCAAGAATGGCATGGAGCTCATTCTTAGAAACACAGTCATTGAAATCCATAGGTGCGTCCTCGTTTCCTTGGCCACTGCCTCCGGCTTTTCCTAACATGGTTAGTAGAAAGAAAAAGACAACACAAATAGTATTATCCCTACCAACTACTTAGGTTGTGGATAAGGAAAAATAAGGCACTCAACTCTCAAGCGTCTTACCACGGTCTTACAAGTGTTCTTACCAAAGCAACAGGTGGTGCAATCGGTCGGTGACTGTGATACCATTGTAGCTTGAGTGTAACAGTTGCAAGGCAAACCTGTACTTGGTTAGAAGAAAGTGGAGCTTGGACAGGCACAATATAGTAGCAAGGAATAACAAAATTCACAACTGAATAGCAAAGCTGAATAAGTATCCCAAGTACTTGTCTTAGTTGCTGGCCTACTCATGTTCCAAGTACTAGATGTATCAAGTGATGTGGACAGCAAGAATATGATTAGGAATAAGGTAGAAATCAGCACACGCAAATACAGCTCAAATAGCGCTCTCTATGTGCTCCTCTAGATATTGTTCCTCTTTTGCCCCTCTCTTTTTTTCTATTTTTTGGGCTGTCGTTGTTTTTTTGGGAAATTTTGACTTTTTATTTTATTTTTATTTTTTTGATATTTTTCCTTTACTTAGGAGCACAAAAGAAGTAACCACAGAAAATATAAGCTCAAACAAGTGTAAGACGTGGCCTGTGGAATTTTCAGAAAACTGGATGAAAATCGATAAAAACCATGTGACCACGAAACAAGGATCTTGAGACCACTTTTTGACCAATCTAAAAATTCCAAACCCCAATAAAGCTAGGGATGGATGGATCTGAAATTTTTTTCTGATCAATTTGCATATATGGAACATCAAAAACGGAGTTCGTATGAGAAAACTAGACCAGTTTTAAGAACGGACTCCGAATTAGAGGACAAAACGGGAATAATGTGCGGAAAATTGGTCATGATAGCAAGGATTTGATGAAAACAGTGAAGACAAGTGTAACAAGTAAGATGGCGTGGACTAGGGTTTGATGAATACAAAGGAATCATAGCAATACTTGAAGGTGTTCACGGATTATGATGAAAAACAAGGGGAAAACACAAACTGGACTTAAAAACGATCTAAAACCAGCAACAAGAACTTGACCTAGGGCACAAACTCAACAACGCAAATTAGAGATGAACTTGCATGGCACAATGAGGCTATAGGACAGGGAATATGTGACGATGTATTTTTTTTGGCTTTTTTGTGGACTGTAGGTAATGCAAAAACAGTAATAATCTAAAGGGGGAAACAAAGTTATACCTAACGGGCAACAAGATCTCTGATACCACTTGATGTAGACTAGACCCGATCTTCTGAAAGGTATGATAGCATCGATTGGTGGAGACTCGACGTTCACGATCTAGGCTTCGAACCAAGATTGATTCGGACCCTCGTAACCGTTACACCACTGCTCCGTTGGTTATCAACCACGCGAACGTGATTGACCTCGCCGAGAAGGCTTTCCTGCAAGCGAATCGAGAACACAAGCAAGAACAGGATGAACGCAATCTGAAATTGCAAATAAATATGAGGCTTATGATAATGAGAAGGGGTTCAAGTCTTTATTCGAAAGGACTAATCGCCACAGGCGAACAAGATCAAGAACTGGGGCCCTGGTTCATAGCAAGCGGCCTTGGCGGTGATAGTTGCAGTAAAACGACATCTATTTCACAAGGAAATCAAGAACTAAACAAAACCCAAACCCTAAGGAGAGTGACGGCTGGTATTTATGACGCGCCCCCTAATGGGCCCAAACATGATACACAGTCCAACGGACCAAAAACTGGTGTCGCAGCACCCTGGCAGATTCTGGATGCTGACTTGTTTCGATGATTCCCATTGATTCCGAAGAGCTTTTGACGTGAAACCACTTGGATTGGCTTCCTTATCAAATTAGCTTTCCATCCATATGTGGATTATCGAAAACGGAGTCCGAATGCGTCCTGGGTGACCAGTTTAAGGCAGACTAGTCCTGGAGCCCGAATTGGACTCGAACTTGAGTTGGACTCGGCTTCCACCACGTAAAAGATGAATTGGACGCCCATGCTAGATGTCCTCCTCTACTTGGCTTGTATACGATGAAGTATTGATGTCCTCATCAGTCATGGCGGTGGTGGAGAGGATCAGCAGGGGGTCACCCTTGGCCCTGATGTAGAGGGGCAGCCACTCACCTGCGTGGGGTGAGCCACCACTCCAGTGGATGGCTCCTCAGGACCCAATGTTGACTCTCTTCTCGCTCGATGATGCTACCGGGAGCATAGAGCAGGAGAGTCTCGACATTGGGTTCTTAGCTTTGATGGAAGCCTTGAGCTCAGCCAGGGGCGTCCTGCGTGACGTCATCATTCCCACTGGTCGGGTATCCGCTTGATCTTCCCTCTCGCTTTCTTCTTTCTTCATGTATTTTCATATTTTCATATTCTTGATACTGGTCTTCTTTTTAGTCCCTCATTGCTCGTAGCCAGGAAAAGTATTGGTTCCTCCATGAGCAGAAGGTGGAATGGGACCACCTCATCGAGGAGGCCTGACTGCACAGAGATGTGAGCGCCCAGCTTGCTGCCGCCCAACAGCGGGAAGCCGAGGCACATCGGGACACGGAGGAGATCCATGGGATGTTCCAAGATCTATCGGTGAGGGTGTAGCAGGATGAGGAGGTGGATGCCAGGGTCCGAAAGGAGCAGGATGAGTTGCTCTACAAGGATGCCAAGGCCAGCCAGCGGGCCATCGAGGTCCTAGAAGGGCTGGAGAGGGAGCGGGATCTCAAGCTGGAAGCTGAGGACAGGTCTATGGCCCTATAGTAGAGGGTGAATCAGGATGCCGAGGTGATCGCCCGACTACGCAGGGAGCAAGATGAGATGCACCAGACTATAGAAAGACTTCACTCAGAGCGTGGCATGGCCCGTGAGGAGCATGACTAGGCCATCTGAGAGCACAACAAGGCACGTTAGGGGGTCAGCTTCCTCTAGGTGGATCTTGGAGTCATGGTGGCCCAAAGGCTAGAGGCTGAGAGCATCTCTACTGGGCTAGGCATAGAGCTCACCAAGGTGTGGGGGATTCTTCAAGCTGAGAGTGATGAGCACGATCTCCTGTGCACTGCCATTGGGGTTGTTTTTGATGACCTTGGGGTGGTGCGGCCGGAGGAAACTAGCTCACTTATGGCCTATGCCGTAGATATCACAGTGTGGGTGCGCCAGCTCAAAGAGAACGCCTTTCATGCTAGGATCACCCAAGCCTTTGTTGTTGTCCGCTCTCACTATGATCAGGAAGTTAACTTGGAGGCAATGAGCCTCGGCTTCGTGCCTGGCAACGAAAACTCTGAGCTGGATGAGATTGAGAAGGCGGTGACTCCCATTACACGGGACCTGGCGAATAGACTGAAAGACATAGTTCTCCCTCTAAGGAAGTAGTTAGTTGGATAAGTTTGATAAACATTTATCTATAATATGTGGCAAGTGTTGGTGCTTTTGTGTCCGAAAACAGATTCATAATATTGTTTCGCAATTTTGTTTCGTTCGTTTGAGCTTACTTTCTTCCCTTTTGCAATCGAGAAAAAAGGTTTATGCAATCCAACCCTTTCGTTCGTTAAGACCATAGGGCCTAAGGTGTATAAGGGGGAAATTTCGATTATGCTAGTGACCAAAGTTATCGTAGCCGTTGGGGCGTGGTCTTTTTACAGTCTTACCAGGCATGCTCATTTATCTGCTCCCATAAACCTTGCCGCTAACCTTAATGCGAGGAATAGGTCTGATGCAACGAATGTTTTGAAAAAAAAGAGGTATTTATTCCTTTATTAGCCCCCGAGTGAGATCCAACCCCTTGCAGTCGCTGGGGTCGGATGTTACTAGAGACCGAAGCGAGGGTAGCAAACTTACTCTTGTATTCACATGTACCCCTTACTTAGGATTTTGGCAATCGTTCTGTGACTATGTGTTTGGTCTCATTGTTGGACCGGCTTTCCCCAAGCCCCTACGTGTGGTGGGGATTCAGTCAAGGGTCGGCTTGTTTTGTGACTGTTGCCCCGTTCACGGTTTCCGCAACTAGAGGGGTTGAGGCGATGTCACTTGCCTTGATGGCTTGAGTGACATGCTTGATGAGCTTGCTAACGAGGATGTTCGAATGGAATCTGATCCCATTGCTTTGCGATAGGGTCGGCAAAGCCCCTGGGTGGCGTTTTGTTGCTCCTTGACCTGCCTTCCAACAGATTCCCCCTCAATGGGGATTCTATGGGCTCGGCTAGAGGCTGGATTGAACTAGAAGGTTGAGATGACCCTATCCACCTCAATGCGGGTTGAGCCAAGGCCGCTGAGGCTCATCTACATTTTCTCCCCTAGCTCTTGTTTGACATGAGGTGGCCTTGGAACCTTTGTGGCCCAGCCTTCCAACCTTGGTCTCTCGATCTCGAATCGAGTGGCTTGAGCCCCCGAGCCCCTTGGGGTCTGATAGGGGTTGGCCATGTTTCGCGCGTGACCCCATCCTTGATTTTTGTAATTGAAGGGGTTGAGTTGACGGCACTTTCCTCGAAGGCTCAAGTGTCACGCTCAATGAGCTTGCTAACGGGTATGTTCATGTGGAATCCGGGTCTATCATCAGCTAACAGGGTCGGCAGAGCCCGTATGTGGCATTCCACTACTTCTTAACCCGCCTCCCAGTAGATACTTGAGCCGTTCGATAGGTTCAGGTGGCCTGTTGGCCTCTCCTCAATGGAGATTCTATGGGTTTGGCTCGAGGTTAGAATCAAACGAGAAAGGTCGAGATGTCCCTGTCTGCTTTCAAGCAGGGTCGGGCAAGGCCACTGGGGCTCCTCTCGGTTTTTCTCCCCTGGCTCTGTTTGATGCGAGGTGGCCTCAAGCCCTTTGTGGGCCGGCCTTTGAACCTTGGTCAATTGCCGCTCATATTGAATGAGGCGGGTGCCGCTTCGTGGCACGACATGAAGCGTTGAGATGCGACGATCGCATATGCAACATTTGGATATATAGGTTTAATGTATGATTTTATCGAAACAAAAGCGGGGGTCGGTGACGTTACCTTGGTGGCATGAGCGATGAGAAGATCTTACCAGACATGTCCGTGCAGGGTTCGGGTCTGACGTTTGTGACGGGGTCGGTGTGACCTACACAAGCATCGTAGTTTTTCATTTCTGTCTCTCAGCAATGATCCAAGCCGTTCGATTGACTTTAGGTGACCTAACAGCTTCTCCTTGAAGGAGATTCTACAGGTAGACCCCTTCGAACCCTTCTCAAGAAGGCAAATGTTGAAGCTTGAGGTACAGGGAACTGTGAATTCGATTATGCTAGTGAACAAAAACACCGTAGCCACCGGGGCATAGGGTCTAGCAGTTCATCCAGTTTTACTCAAAGTTTTACACCCACACACCGTGTCTCCGGTTTTTAAACGTAAGGAGGGGTCGGGCGAAGAGGATGACTAGACAAGTAGACACTCTCGGCAGCCCCTGAGCCATGTCTGTGCCCTCAATTATGAGGCAAAGCAAGTGTTGCGCTAGCCTACTAAAATAGCAAGTCACCTACCACAATTCTAGTTTATATGGTTTCTATCCACACAAAAGCTATGACACTACACCAAGTTAATGTGCTCTCAAAGGCTAACTAAAAAGTCACACTAACCAAACTAACAAGCTCTCACAACTAGCTACACTAAAGAGCTTGACAACTAGTTTGCGGTAAAGTAAAGAGAGTGAGCAATTTGTTTATACTGCCATGTCGAGGTAGGAGCCAATTAATCATAAGAATGAATATCAATGAAGACCAATCACCTCGAAATCAAATGATGAACATAATGATTTTTTACTGAGGTTCACTTGCTTGCCAGCAAGCTACTCCTCGTTGTGGCGATTCACTCACTTGGAGGTTCACGAGCTAATTGGCATCACACGCTAAACCCTCAATAGGGTGCCGCACAACCAACACAAGATGAGGATCACACAAGCCACGAGCAATCCACTAAAGTACCTTTTAGCTCTCCATTAGGGAAAGGTCAAGAACCCCTCACAATCACCGCAATCGGAGCCAGAGACAATCACCACCCTCCGCTCGATGATCCTTTCTGCTCCAAGCCGTCTAGGTGGTGGCAACCACCAAGAGTAACAAGTGAATCCTATAGTGAAAACGAACACCAAGTGCTTCTAGATGCAATCACTCAAGCAATGCACTTGGATTCACTCCTAATCCCACAAAGATGATGAATCAATGATGGAGATGAGTGGGAGGGCTTTGGCTAAGCTCACAAGGTTGCTATATCAATGTAAATGGCCAAGAGTGTGAGCTTGAGCCAGCCATGGGGCTTAAATAGAAGCCCCCATGAAATAGAGCCATTGTACCCCTTCACTAGGCACAACATGGGGTGATCAGACGCTCCGGTCATATTGATCGGACGCTGGACCTCAACGTTCGGTCATGCGATGCGTGCCACATGTCCCCTCTCTTCAAATGTTGATCGCCCGATCTCAACGGTCAAGTGATGATCGGACGCAGCAGCTCAAAGTGACCAGACACTGAACCCCAGCATCCGGTCATTTCCAATAAGCATCCAAAGACAACTTTTCACGACCGGGCGCATCCCGTCATGCTCGATCGGACTCACCCAACATCCAGTCAATTGGCGTTTCCCCTGTGCATGACCATGTCAGTGTGACCAGACGCATCCAGCCAGTATCTGGTTGTTTCAGCGCCAGCGTTCAGTCGATGACCAACGCTGCACTTCTTCTGCTGCTACTGATCGGACGCGTCGGTCCTTCAGAGACCAGCGTCCGGTCACTTACAGTAACCACGTTCACCTGAGTTTAGGGCGTTGGTGGCACCGTCGGACTGTCCGCACCCTATGGGCAGACACTCCACCGGTGAAGTTTCTAACCCTTGCTCAAATGTGCCAACCACCAAGTGTATCACCTTGTGCACATGTGTTAGCATATTTTCACAAACATTTTCAAGGGTGTTAGCACTCCACTAGATCCTAAATGCATATGCAATGAGTTAGAGCATCTAGTGGCACTTTGATAACTGCATTCCGATATGAGTTTCACCCCTCTTAATAGTACGGCTATCGAACCTAAATGTGATCACACTCTCTAAGTGTCTTGATCACCAAAACAAAATAGCTTCTACTATTTATACCTTTGCCTTGAGCCTTTTGTTTTTCTCTTTCTTCTTTTCAAGTCCAAGCACTTGATTATCACCATGGCATCACCATCATCATGTCATGATCTTCATTTGCTTCACCACTTGGAATGTGCTACTTATCTCATGATCACTTGATAAACTAGGTTAGCACTTAGGGTTTCATCAATTCACCAAAACCAAACTAGAGCTTTCAATCTCCTCCTTTTTGGTAATTGATGACAACCCTTACACAAAGATATGAATTGAAATTTAATTGAATCCATGTTGCTTGCCCAAGCATTTTTAACATTTGTAAAAGGATATGGACAAGTTTCATTAACCCCAAAAGGTAGCAATTGCTCCCCCTACATATATGCTAAGAGTTTGGATTGAAGCTTGCACATATGCTTAGATAGGAAATATAGGAGACAATGTCTACCAAATGATGCTAAGGTATAAAAGATGGACCTTTGAAGTGTGATACCAATCGGAGTGCACCATTATACCATCCTTAGCACCATGGTTAGCTTGATACCACATGGAAACACTTGGAAATGAAATCACTAGATAACCTATGCATGCTAGATTTTCATTTCATCATTCAAACCTATAACTAGCATACACCACACAAGCATGAATATTGAAATTTAAAACTTGTGCCACGCAAGCAAACATATGAAATGCACATTCAAATGCACCATACAAGTTCATGAACTTGCTCCCCCTACTTGTGTGCTTAACATTTTAATTGATCCCTTTCCTTTGTCATATTTCTCCCCTTATGTCAAGTTCTCCCCCTATCACCTTATATCTTTATTTCTCTCCCCTTTATTGTCTTTTCACTATCTTTGTGCCCTATTTCTCCCCCTTTGTCATCAATGACCACAAAGGTTTAAAAAGTGGATAGGTTGAGATTATCAATGTCAATCAATGGGGTGAGGATCATTTTTTCAAATTTGGTCCAATCTAGATCATTTACCAAAGATATTTAACTCGGTTTGATCTAAGGACAAGCTTCTTCACACCTCCAAGTGTAGTACTAGCACCCTTCGCAAGTGCGTATGATCTGCTCGGCATTGGCTACTATAGTGGGCCCATAGAAGCCCTATCAGAATGCATTCCCCACCAAGGTTCTAGGCACGGCATGGTGACCATAGACCCCATCATGGATATTGCTCAGCAGAAGCTTCCTCTATTTGACAGGGATACAGAGCTGTAGGATCCCGGTGTGGCTTCATTTGTAGAGTTCACCTTCTATAAGAACGAAGGACTTGGCATGACGTGTGAGCCGTCAAGCTTCCATCTTGTCCGTTGGCAGTGTGTCACGGAGGAAGTAGTCAAGGTAGAGTGTTCTCTAGTCGATTAGAGGGTCGGGCTCTATCGCTGGATCCTCCTCAAGCTCCATGACCTCGGGGCCAGACGGGGCCATCGGTTGGTCAGCCCTCGGGGCTAGATTAGATGGGCCATCGTTAGCCCACTCTAACCCTTCGTAGCGCACCAAGGGTTTGTGTTGGTCACTGGCGAAGACGCCCGTTGGTACTAGCTCTTGATCGAACGCCGCTTTCGCAAGCGTGTCGGTCGCCTCATTGAGACACCTTGGGATGTGATTGAGTTCGAGGCCGTTGAACTTGTCCTCTAGCCGTTGGACTTCTTGGTAGTATGTAGCCATCTTGGCGTCATGGCAGCTTGACTCCTTCATGACTTGGTTGATGACCAGCTGGGAGTCACCCCGGATGTCAAGGCGTCGGATGCCCAACTCGATGGCGATGCGTAGGCCATTGAGGAGTGCTTCATACTCGACCACATTATTTGATGAGGGGAAATAGAGATGAACCATGTACCTCATGCGGACCCCAAGGGGTGTGAAAGGATCAAGATGCCCAAGAGGGGGGTGAATTGGGCTAATTCTAAATTTTCTTGCAATAATCAAATCCTACGGATAGCCCAATTAACCCCTTGTGCCTAGAAAAGTGTTTCTATCAAATTTACGCACAAAGACTTGCAACCTATGTTCTAAACTTACTTTAGCATAGCAATTCTATGAATGTAAAGACAAGTATTGAATTTGCTCAAAGTAAATACTCAAAGTAAATGCTCAAAGTAAATGCTCAAAGTAAATGGAGAGAGGAACATGATGATGTTTTGCCGAGGTATCGGAGAGTCGCCACTCTCCACTAGTCCTCGTTGGAGCACCCGCACAAGGGTGTAGCTCCCCCTTGATCCGCGCAAGGATCAAGTGCTCTCTACGGGTTGATTCTTCGACACTCTATCGCGGCGAATCACCCAAAGCCGCTCACAACTTGAGTTGGGTCACCCACAAGCTCCGCCGGGTGATCACCAAGCTCCCAATCACCACCAAGCCATCTAGGTGATGGCGATCACCAAGAGTAACAAACATGAACTCTCACTTGACCACGCGAAGCCTAATGAGAAGATGGATGCACACTTGTCTACTCTTGATTCACTAATGAGGTTTCACTCTTGGATTCTCAAATCACAAACACCTCACTAGGACCTTGCTCTTCTTGGTACTCACAAACGTGTTTCTCAGCTGTTGGAATGAGCAAAAGTGACTCCACTCATGAGTGGAGCTTCTATTTATAAGGCAGCCTGAAAAACGAACCGTTATGAGCTTCTGCGGGGTGACCGGACGCTTCGATCGTTTTGACCGAACGCTTCGGTCAGTTCAACCCGTGCAACAGTTTTCACGTGATGACCGAACGCTGTCAGGGTCCGGTCAGTACTGACCAGACACGTCCGGACGCTCTTGGATGCTTACTGTAATCGACCAGACGCTGGATACTCAGGGTCCGGTCACCACTGACTGGACATATCCGGTCATACTTTCTCAAGTCTGGACCCTTACAGGAGTCGACCGAACGCTGGCCCTCAGTGTCCGGTCACATTGACCTTCCAGCATCCGGTCACACCAGACTTGTTCTCCTCGGTCAAATGAACTGACCGGACCCTGCGGCCAGCGTCCGATCGCACCGGAGCCAGCGTCCGATCAGTATTTGACCCTCCATTCACTTTCAACTCTCAATCATATGTGAATAAAGTTTGCTCCAAAGGATCTTAGGCATTCATAGGAGCTACCTAGAGCTAGTTTTAACAAGTGTGCACCACACCTAACTCACTAGACTCAACTAGGTCAAGCTACCCATTCATACCCCCCTTAATAGTATGGCCAAAGGAAAAAATAAAGTCCTAAACTACTCTAAGTGTCTCTCCAACTTCAATTGACACTTAGAACTAGTTATCCTTAACCTTGCCGTCCATCCTTTGAAAACCGAAATGATTTCCATCGTAGGGGCATGACAACCTCGATTGCCCAATTGATCTCCATTACCATGACCTAACTTAATTGCCTCTGCAAAACACACGTTAGTTATAGTAATCTTGTATTGACATTAATCATCGAAATCCAACTAGGGGCCTAGATGCTTTCAATCTCCCCCTTTTTGGTGATTGATGACAATACCACCTCGAGTATGTTATGGAGTGAGGTTTTTGAAGGGCTTGGTTCATATAAGCTTTTGTCGATAAGAACAAAAGAGTTAGGCAAGCTTATATGACCCAAGCCAACACAATGTACTCAAAGGATATGAATTAAGCATGAGTACAAATAACAAAGCTCATTTGCTTCGGAGGATAAACGCGGAAGCAAAAACAAAATGAGCATCACAAGTGATATGACATATAGATAATGCAAAGTAGAAATCACACATGTCATTATCACAATCACGTAGATAGCACTATCACATATATATATAATAGTATGCATGAAAGTAAACACACGAATGCATAAGTAATAGTGTATCACACAAATAAAACTCCAAATGTATATAATACTATATAAGCTAATACTATATAACTAGCTCCCCCTAAATGTAGCTCCCCCTGAGACTACATACTCAAACTCCCTCTCCCCTTTGGCATCAAACACCAAAACCTAAGGATCGGTCGGCAGAGCTGCAGCGGACGAGCCGGGCGCTGAAGAACGTGGGGCAAGCTGGAACTCGGCGCCATCATCATCTGACCCTGAGCTCTGAACTGACTGACCCTCTATGGCAGGGAGTGTCGCTGAAGTGATCTAGGTCTGAGCTGGGGCGGGTGCTGCCTATGAAGCTACTAGTATGTCTATCGTAGGATCTGACAAGGCGACAGACGAGGGGAGCCTCTGAGTAGTCACTGCGACTGGAGCTGCTGTAGACGGACCAGTGGTATGCATATGAGGCAGAGTAGGCATGCCGGTCAACTTGCTGAAGGATGCTCCAAGACTCCTGGAGACTGACGTCTTAGGCACGAATAGCGAGGAAGATTGCTCTGGTGTGAAGCTAGTCTGAAGTGGAGTGAACTACGGGGCTACCATGGGTGAGGCTAACCACTGGGACACCTGTACAAGAGGTGAAGCAAACTAAGCTGGAGGCTGTCCCTGACTCTGGAGCCCACTGGGCTGTACTGCTAGAGTCGTCGAAGTGGTAGGAGGCTGTGCAAGCTGGGGCGAAGGCTGTGGCAGTGGGACCCCAATGGCTGTCACTACATGCTGCATGAATCCCATGAGCTGCTGCTGCATAAGTAACTGCTGGTGCTGAAGGAGCTGCTGCTGCCGCTGGAACTTGTCCTGACAAGCCTAAAACTGTGCGAAGTTGGCAGCTGTCTCCTGTGCCTATCGTGTCTGATCCTGCTGCATCCGCTCAAGAATAGCAATGAGGGCGGGGTCTGTCTACGGAGCAGGTGGAGCAGAACTAGAGCTACCGGCCTCTGCATCGTGTCTGTGTGGAGGCATCTAAGGTATAGGCTGGTAGTCGTCGTCAGAGCTATCACTGTACTCACTCACCTCCTGCTGTGCCTCTAGCTCCTCCTCCTCAGTGGCTACAATCCCTCTAATGATCTCATCCTACTAAGCTACGGACTCTGGCACGTCAGGACGATGGCTAGGCTGACTGGGTGCCTAAGGAGTGGTGTGTCTGATCCTCTGTGACAGGTTGTAAGCTGGGAACTCTGTGGTGGCACCTATATACTCATCCATCATACCAGGGGGCTTATCAAGCACAACTCTACGGATGAGGAACGTGATCCAGTGAGCATAGGGAAGTTGCCTGCGACCTTTGAATCCCTCAGCTATTGTGTCCTCCATCTCTGAAAGCAGGAGATCCCAGATATCAAATACTGTCTGCTGCATGATGGCATTGAGAAGCCAGAGCTGTAAGCGAGTCAGGCCCTCCCTGTATCCCAACCAGGGAAGCAGTGTCCTCCTAATGATGGCCTCTAGCACTCTCACTGTAGGAGTCAAGTCACTGGGGTTCCTGCTCGACCCCTTACCAAAGGGCTCCTTGAAGCAATGGCGCACTAAATCTGTAGGGGGCACCTGCCCTCCATGAGGACGCCTGGGAGGCCCCTGCTGTCCATAACAAACCTCATGCATCTTGATAGGCTGCTCCTATAGCCTTAGTATCTCTCTAGCCTTGCCACTCATCACTCTGTAGTCTTTGCCTCTGAAAGCAAAGTGAATAAACCTATGATGTGGATCGATGAAGAGTGAAGCATAAAACTGATGAACCCAAGATGGTACATATATCCCCATCCATCTAATCAAATTTGTTAGTCCTGGCAAATATGATAAGTATGGCCGAATGCTCTCTCTGGCTGCTGCCACAATAGACTCTATCTGACAGACTCTCTGAGATCTGAACACTGCCCCACTGTTGAGATAAGCATTGTAGAAATCCTCCTGCAGTGGCGTGTAGAAACCCTCAGCTGCTCTCTCATTCCTCCTCGGAGGAAACCAAACCTCAAACTCAACAAAACGCAGCTGCTGAACCTTCCTAGCGGTAGCGGCCCTCAAGTCGAGGTGTACCACTAGAGGTGGACCCTGTGGTCTAGGTGGAGGACATGATCCCCTCCGCTGTGTCGACGGCCTCAGCGAGACTGGTACACGGGTCCGTCTAGAGCGGTGAAGCTAGGGTGCCAGCTCTGTCTCCTCAGCCTGCTGAGTCTGCTGGGCCTGCTTGCCCTCTTGAGTCTGCTGAACTGGCATAGGCTCTACTGGTGGGGGCTGCTACTGTGCTGACGGACCCTCCTCAATGGCAACCCGTCATCCTGCAAACATGGTAGTCCCAGCTGGACTACAGTGACGACGCTCAACCTCCTCAATCGCAGCTCTGACTACTGGTGAAACCGGCTGATCTGCAATGACAACTCCGCTGCGGGCACCACCTCTCTCGGCATGCTCTGCGGCCTCTGCAACAGCTGCTGCTCTCACTGTCTCTACATCGGGGTACTTCCACTTCTTGGATGTCACTTGCTTGGTTGACTTGCCCTTAGATCCGGCTGGCTAGCGAGGCGGGGGCCTCCGATCATCATCGCCTGGGCCACCACCAACGTTCTTGGTGCGAGCTATCTGAACTGACAAGATGATGAACTGCCGCTTATGAAGATCAACTGTCAAACTGCCACTTTCGAGGCTTGGCCTCAATCCTTACTCACGAGCTTGGCTCCGAGTTGACTGCCAACTGCCAGAAGAACCACAACAGAACTGACTCACTGCACGATAAAATAGATGGATATACAAATAAATACCATATGTCTAATAGATGCGAAACCCTAATAGAGAAAGCAATGTAGATGCGAACTTGAATCGAATGGCTTTCTACCTGATGATCAGCGATCTGAGAAAAGAAAAGGCGACACGAGGGGGAATCCTCGGAACCGGCAGGGGCTAGGGTGTAACACCCCTAGTGTTAGTCTTGCCTAATTGCACTTGCATTTCCTGATCATGCGCATCATACATCCATTCATGAGCATATATCACTTGAAACATGGGAAACATGACTTTGAAACAAAAGTATCATTTTAATTGTTTTTCATCGTTTCAGTACCTTTAGTGCTTGATTATTGTATGACCAATGTGTGGTATGGCTAAATACATTGTTAAACATCTTAGCTATGCTTAGAAAGTCATTAGGAACAATGTTCATGTTGATCATTTTGCCTAATTAAGATTTCCAAATCATGGTTTGACTTGTTTTGACCCTAGGACTTTTTGGTTTGACTGTTCAAAAAGTACCACTTAGAATGTTTGCATGTCTGAGCAACCTAAAACAAAGTTGTAGCAAATTATATGAGGAACAAAAAGTATTTTGTGACCAAGTCATGAAAATGTGCACAACATGCTCAAAATGGTCCCACAAGTCAGAAATTGGGTTGAGTTCAACACTTAGAAATTTCTAAGTATAAACTCCAGTTTTCAGTTTCTTGAACACGACTTTGGCATGATTTTACTCTCTGTCCTTTGCGAATTAGACAGTGATTTCTAAATGAGTTTTGTAGCTGGCATGTAGGTGTACAACTTTCATTTTGATTTCTTTCGCTAACACTCAACGGATTAGGAGATCGAGCATCATCTTTTGGCGCTGTCAGTCAGCCCTGTTGTTCTCTGAATCGCAGCTACAGTACCCGACCGGTTCAGAAGTTCACCGCCGCGTGGATGCCGCGCGTCGCCGGTCTTCTGCTCGCGTAGGCCACGCGCCGTGGCTGTTCTGGCACCGCTGGCCTCGCCTTAAGCCCCCGCGCGCCTGCCCGACCCGTTCACCACTCGTTTTTCGTTTTCATTCGCCTTCTTCGCTCGCTCACAGCTCCACCACAGCAGCCGCAGCAACTCCGATGAGCTCGCTCTTGCTCGTCGTCACAAAATCGCTCACTACATCTTCATCGCAGTGCCACCTTGTTCTCTTCTACCTCCTCCACCCCTTGGCTGCACCGTCTGAGTTTTGGTAAGGGTGCATTGTTTGTTCCCGACACCGCCGCCATGCGTGTGTCCTCACCGGAGTTGAGGCCGCCATGGTTGGGTTAGCTAGGGACTCTTACGTCTTCTTCTAGTTGCTTAGATAGCTCCGTAGTAGTCTAGTAAAGCTTGTACCAAGCTTGGTTGTGGCAATGGGAGTTCGCCGTCGCCGGAGTGCCGCAGCGATCTCGCTGTCACCCGCCGTTGCTGACGCCGTCGTTGCTAGGGTACGGTAGAGGTTGAAATGAAGGTATGGATGGGTGCGCATAGTTGTGGGGAGCATGCCGGTGCCGTCGGGTTCACCGGAGAACTCGCCGTCGGCGAATTTCGCAGCTGCCGCGCCGTCGTCTCCCTCCGTCCCCTGTTTTCTCTCGCTGACGCGCGGGTCCCATTTGCCAGTCGCCGCTGCTGAGTGGAAGCCGGTGCTGGGCTGCGCCGTTCTGGGCCATGTGCGCGCACAGTCGTGGGCCGCCTAAGCCGTTCGGGCTGGCCTAGTAGCGTTTGAATAAATGGTTTCAATTTATTCTTTATTATTTGAAATTTGAAATGGTTTGAAAAATGTTTGAGTACTCAAAGTTGTTCCAAATCTGTTGAGATAAATTTGTCTAGGTTCCTTATCATCAGATCTACTTGAGAAAAATTGTGCATGTCATTTTGAGATACTTTGTTGTAGAATTTTATTTAATCATGAATATTGCTGATAACTTGAAAAATATGTAGAAAAATCTATAGGCTTCAGAAAAATATGATTCCAAGTTTGTTAATCTTCTTATGTCATGTATTTCCTAGGAAAAATATGTTGCATGCATGTGCTGTGGGAAAATTTTTAGGTGTAGTTCAAGTACCTTTAATAGCTGATTTTTGTTATTTTTGCTAGAGGGCAAATTTTGTATAAAACATGCATGTGACAATTTTTGTACAGTCATTATATGCTATGAAGAACCTAGGAAAAAAACTAGTTCTGTTGTTTGACACTTTTCACAGTTCAAAGTATTTTTATGTACAAAATCATGCCATAGTTTGTGATTTTTGTGTAGGCTAATTCACTCATTCAAACACCATGAAAATCTGATGGTAGTCTAATTAGAGTATTACCATGCTACTATAATTTTCTCAGATTTTTATAAGCACCAGAAATATAGATTGCTATTGTAGCCCTAATTTAAAAGGAAATAAAATAATCATCTTTAATACAAGATTAGTTAATAATAATATCTTTGGTGTATCTTTGAAGCATTTTATAAGATATGTTGACTTAACATATTAGTAGTAGAAGAGAATGCAGTAGATGACATGTGCTTGTAGTATAGTTTCTTGGATGATGTTGACTACCTTGCATTTAAACATATCCATTGCATTCATCTCCTTCGATGCACCGTTTGCATAATCACTTACGCGCATTGCATCATATAGGATCGCAAACCGAGAACCCAGTCGTCATACCCGAGGAGCCCGAGGAGCAGTTCGAGGTGCAGCAGCAGGAAGTGCCAGAAGCCGACGAGGAGGACGTTGAGGAACTTCCGGAGTGCCCCGATCACCGTCCGAGCTCTTTCGAGAGAGGCAAGCCCCGGAGCATTTTCTCCCGGTTTGCAATTATTTAATTAAATGCTTTACTTTAATTGATGCATTACGTTCAGGAGTTGTTTGCAACCGTTGCTGCATTATACCTTGTTTACCTTTGTTATACTATATCCTTGTTACCCTGGTATCCGCAGTCGAGTCAATGCTTAGCTGGCTTAGACCGGTAGAAGTCGGGTGATTTCCTGTCACCTGCGAGCTATAGGTGGTTACCTGGATCTGCTTGGATGACTATAAAGTCATGGTATAACTAAGTGTTAAATGAAGTTGAGACCGGACGGAGACTTGCAGAGTTTTGGACTGTAGTGTTTCCGTCTGTGTCGATTAAGGACCGACCGTTGTTGGGCCTCAAGTCATGTTGAACGCATGCCTTACATTTAGCTGGCCAGATAAAGTACCTTCCGACCGCAAAGCTGGGAGATTTTTTGGGCCGAGTAGATTGCCCGCAACGCACTGTGCCGGAGCAGGTGTGGTAGGACACGGGGGCGGGATGATAAGACCAAAGTGCAGTCGGTCGGCCCCCGGGTACATGTGGTTCCTGGCAAACTCGAGATTCCTGGAAAGTTGACTCGGTGATCGATATCTCACTTTAGCGGGTGAGTGAGGTTTGTGTAAGGAATAAATCACCAGCTGGTTAGGAATCGATTCGAATCGTCATCGCTCCTGGATAGTGAGCACTTGACTTGAGTTACTTCATCGTAGTAAATATTTATGGAACACTTGGACAGTTATAATGAATATGATAGTATGGAAGTTATTTAATGATCGTTGGTTATCATTATCTGCTTAATCACATGTTTACTCCAGTATAGGTGCAAATCTGGTCGACAGGTTAACAATAATTAACTTGGCAAAAATGCTTTTCTAAAGGTTCTCGAAATGCTAAAAATGCTTCTTTTTGCAAATGAGTCAGCTACCCTACTATAAAGCCCTTCATGATCCTTGGTGTCATTTATTTTTGGTTATGTCGGGTAAGTCTAGCTGAGTACCTTCTCGTACTCAGGGTTTTATTCCCACTTGTTGCAGATGGGCAGATGTATTACGGCTACTGTATCAACTGCCTTTACCCTGCGATGGGTGATGCTTAGGACCATGGGCATGGTCATTCCTTACGTCTCATCTGATGCTTTTGTTGGAGATGATCATTCGCTGGCACTATATTTAAACTCTGCGTGAGTGTGTGTGTGGTTTGAACAAATGACTTCCGCTACTTTTATTCGAACTGGTTTGTAATAACTATGTTTAAACTCTGATGTATCTATGATGCGAACTTTTATGTAAGTTGTGATGGTGACCGCTAAACTTATTACGATCATGGCTGGGACACGAGTTGGTTTGAAATCCTTCATGATTTCACGGACTACCGGGTTATACGGGCTTAAGTTTGTTCAATCGTCTGCTCTGGTGGATGATTTTCTTACTTAATTTCGTATAATTGGTCGGTTCTGTCACATAGGGTTACAAGGAGCAGTGAAGAACTGGTGGCCCTAAGAATTTTAGAAATCAGCGCATTGTATTGCAATTTGATCTAAGCAAATTGAAATTGAACCAATGAGCTAGCCTTATCGAGAGGAGATGGGGCTAGGGCACACGGCGCTTCGCGGTGACGAGAGGGCCGGTCGAACGCGGTGGCACGGTGGTGCTCGGGGAGTCACGGCGGCGTGGCGAGCTCTAATGGCGCGCGGCTAGCGAGGATGCCGGGCGAGTGCGAGCAAGGGAGAGCGCGGGCAAGGGAGGCGTGGGCTGTGCTGGCGCGGTGGCGCTGGCGTGGTACGGCGGTGTGCGGCTGGCGAGGGGGCCGAGCGCGGTGGTGTGCGTGGCCGGGGCACGGAGCACGGCTGCGGCGGCGAGTTGGCGGCGGCGCAGGCTAGGGCTCGGGCGAGTTAGGTCATGGAGAAAGAAAACGAAGGCACGGTTATATGAGGATCCCCACACGCGATAGATTAGGAAATGGAGAAAAGAGTCCTGAAGCCACATGAGATCCACTGACCGGACGCTCCAATGGTAGCGACCGGACGCTACCACCCAGCGTCCGGTCAATTCCAGAGAGGTCCAATTCCTCTGGAATCGGGACCAAACGCGTCCGGTGGTCCATGACCGGACGCGGGCAGGGTTCGGTCAGTACTGCCTTTCCTTCCTTCGATCGACCGGATGCTGAAGGTCCACTTGACCGGACGCACAGACGCAGCGTCCGGTCACTCCTTCGGCAGTAGTTCACCTCCTGTGAACTGACCGGACGCTGGACAGCAGCGTCCGGTGCACTTTTTCCAGCAAACCTTCAACCTTCCTTCGCGCTGCCTGTTCCCAATCAAGTCTCAACTTGAATAAGATCCAAATAAACACCAATTGGGACTGATGTGAGTGACCTCTCTCAAACCCTCATATTTTTCAAAATATTTTGCCATAGGCTATAATTCTTTTTAAGAAAATAGGCAACAAGAGGGCAAATGGAACAAAACAACAAAACAACATTCATGCATATGCAATACTTGTAAGTAAATCTAGTTGCTTGTCAAGTTTGATCCAAGGTTAAGCTTCTTCACACGCTTTTCGGCAGTTATCTTAACCATGTTAGACAAGCCCTATATGCATTGCCACAAATTAAACATGTTGTATATTACAATGAATGCAAGGGACAACACAAGCTCAATTTTTAGTGAAGTTACTAAAATCAAGTACATTGAGCTCATTCCGCAATCTACAAAATGTAGCCTCATCTAGCGGTTTAGTGAAGATATCCGCTAATTGATCTTCGGATCTTACACCTTCTAGTGATATATCATTTTTAGCCACATGATCTCTTAGAAAGTGATGGCGGATATCTATATGCTTGGTGCAAGAATGTTGAACTGGATTATTTGCAAGTTTTACCGCACTTTCATTATCGCACAAAAGAGGTACTTTCTCTAGAACTACTCCATAGTCTAGTAAAGTTTGTTTCATGTATAATATTTGTGCACAACAAGCACCCACGGCAATGTATTCCGCTTCGACGGTGGACAAAGCCACACTATTTTGTTTCTTGGAGGACCAAGACACAAGTGATCTACCAAGCAAATGGCATCCTCCGGATGTGCTCTTTCTATCAACTTTGCATCCGGCGTAATCCGAATCGGAATAGCCAATTAATTCAAATAAAGCTCCTTTGGAATACCAAAGACCAATGCTTGGTGTGTGCTTAAGATACCTAAGGATTCTTTTTACGGCAATTAAATGTGTTTCCTTAGGACTAGCTTGAAATCTAGCACACATACACACACTAAACATGATGTCGGGCCTAGATGCGGTTAAATATAACAAGCTACCAATCATAGAATGGTAGAGAGTTTGATCAACCGGGTTACCTCCCTCATCTAGGTCGAGATGTCCATTTATAGGCATTGGTGTCTTGATTGGCTTACATTCGTCCATCTTGAATCTCTTGAGAAGATCTTTTGTGTATTTCTCTTGAGAGATGAAGATGCCTTCTTTCATTTGCTTGACTTGAAAACCAAGAATGAATGTAAGCTCACCAATCATTGACATCTCGAACTCCTTTGACATCAATTCACCAAATTCTTTGCATGAGTCTTCATTTGATGATCCAAAGATGATATCATCAACATATACTTGACAAATGAAGATATGCCTATCAAGCTTTTTGGTGAATAGTGTGGTGTCGACCTTCCCAATGGTGAAGCCCTTCTCAATGAGGAAGTCCTAAAGGCGCTCATACCAAGCTCTTGGGGCTTGCTTAAGCCCATATAGTGCCTTGGACAACCTATAAACAAGATATGCCCATCAGGCGTGCAGGCGTACAGGTCTCCTCAGCCATCGGGCAAGGCGGAGCCAGCCCTCGGACGTCGGGTGAGGCAAAGCCAGCCCTCAGCCGTCGAGTAAGGCGAAGCCTACCCTCAGACATCGGACAAGGAGGAGCCAGCTGATGAGGACATGACACCCATGCATATGTCCATGTTTGGTGCATGGCATGGAGGGGTAGGAGGCCAGCAAGGGTGTCTAAGTCAAGAAGGAGGTCCAAGGCTAATTTGGTTCGAGTCCCCGAGGTGGAGGCCCAAAGCAACTCAAGTTCAAGTCTATCTCGGGTTCCAGGACCAGTCTGCCTTAAACTGGCCACCTAGGACGCATCCGGACTCCATTTTCAATGATCCACATGGATGGAAATCTAATTGGATAAGGAAGCCAACCCAATTGGTCTCACATCAAAATCCCTTTGGAATCAATGGGAATCGTCGAAACAAGTCAGCGTCTAGAATCTGTCAAGGAGCTGCGACACCGTCTTTTGGTCCGTTGGACCGTGTATCGTGTTTGGGCCCATTAGGGGGCGCGTCTAGGGGGGTGACGCCCAAGACTCTATAAACATTAGTCGTCGCTCTCTTTAGGGTTTGGGTTTTGTTTAGTTCTTGATTTCATCGTGAAACAGACATTGTTTTGCTGCAACTGTGCCGCCAAGGCTGCTTGCTGTGAACCAGGGCCCTAGTTCTTGATCTTGTTCGCCTATGGCGATTAGTCCTTTCGAATAAAGACTTGAACTCTTTCTCGTTATCATAAGCCTTATATTTATTTGCAATTTCATATTGCGTTTATCTTGTTCTTGCTTGTATTCTTGATTCGCTTACAGAAAAGCCTTCTCAGCGAGGTCAATCGCGTTCATGTGGTTGATAACCAACGGAGCAGTGGTGTAACGGTTGTGGGGGTCCAAATTAGTCTTGGTTCGAAGCCTAGATCGTGAACGTCGAGTCTCCACCAATCGACGCTATCATACCTTTCGGAAGATTGGGCCTAGTCTACATCAAGCAGCCTTGGCGGCACAGTTGCAACAACGCGAAACAGAGATGAACTTGCATGGCACAATGAGGCTTATGATAATGAGAAAGAGTTCAAGTCTTTATTCGAAAGGACTAATCGCCATAGGCGAACAAGATCAAGAACTGGGGTCCTGGTTCACAGCAAGCAGCCTTAGCGGCACAGTTGTAGTAAAACGATGTCTGTTTCACGAGGAAATCAAGAACTAAACAAAACCCAAACCCTAAAGAGAGTGACGGCTGGTATTTATAGAGTCTTGGGCATCACCCCCCTGGACGCGCCCCCTAATAGGCCCAAACACGATACACGGTCCAACGGACCAAAAGACGGTGTCGCAGCACCCTGACAGATTTTGGGCGCTGACTTGTTTCAACGATTCCTGTTGATTCCGAAGGGATTTTGATGTGAGACCAATTGGGTTGGCTTCCTTATCCAATTAGCTTTCCATCCATATGTGGATCATTGAAAATGGAGTCCGGATGCGTCATGAGTGACCAGTTTAAGACAGACTGGTCCTGGAACCCAAGAGAGACTCGAACTTGAGTTGCTTTGGGCCTCCACCTCGGGGACTCAAACCGAATTAGCCTCGGACCTCCTTCTTGACTTGGACACCCTTGTTGGCCTCCTACCCCTCCATGCCATGCACCAAACATGGACATATGCATGGGTGTCATGTCCTCATCACCAGCCCTCAGACGTTTGGGCGAGGTGGAGCCAGCCCTCAGACGTCGGGCGAGGCAGAGCCTGCCCTCAGACGTTTGGGCGAGGCGGAGCCTGCCCTCAGCCGTCGAGCGAGGCAGAGTCTAGCCCTCGGGGGTCGGGCAAGAAGGGTAATAGTGTTCTTGTCTGACCGAAAACATCAACGTTCGAGGGTTATTAGTTCCACCTCATTGGGTACCCCGGTATTAGGTCCCCGACACCTCGTCCCCCTGCGGGAAAATTTTCCCCGACGAGGTTCATGTCCCCGTGCCGTTTCTAGAGGGTCTCAGAGGAGACCTGTGCAGACACCGCCGCTGATGCCGTGGGGTGTCGCGCACGGATGTTGCAGCTACCGTCGGGAGCCTCGCACGGATGCTACTACCGCCCTAGGGAGCCGCGCGTGGACTCAGATGCCTTCGGGGTCGTCCTGCTCGAGCTGCTGTCCGGGAAGGAGGCCGCGTTCGCGGACGCCGGCATGGACGAGGAGACGCTGCTATGGGAGTCCGCGGAGGAGGCGTTGGTGGCGGACGGCGGCGAGGACGTGGAACGCGCCAAGGTGCGCGCGTTCATGGACCCGCGCCTGCACGGGGACTTCCTGATGGACCTCGCGCTCACCATGGCTGCACTGGCGCTGCGGTGCGTGGCGACGGAGCCCCGCGCGCGGCCGGCCATGGACGAAGTCTTCGTCTCGCTGTCGGCGGTGTACAACTCCATGCTGGACTGGGATCCCTCGGATTACGGCACCTCCGGATCTTCGATGGTCGGGCGGTAGTAACCATCAGCGTGTAGAAGTTAAAATTGCATAGAATTTGAACAGTTTTGGACGGCAATGGCAGCGAAGGGATTTAAAATTTAGAATGGATAGCAGTGAAAGAAACATATAATTTTCAATGGCAGGGAAGGGAGTGTTATATGTTTCAGTGGCAATGAAGGAATTTGCTCAAGAAAAGGGGATCGAGACACCGTTGCTTCACCAGGATAGTCTTGCTTGACATCCGAACGCTTTAAATGATTGATGTCCTCGCTAGCAAGGTAAAACATTGATGGCAAGAGAACCAAGCAGCCTCTTGTTGTGGCTTGTTAACCTTGATGAGCAAGAAGTCAGAGAGCAGCAGGTGTTTCGATCCTTACAAGTTTACCTCGGAGCCTATGCGGGCAAAGATTTTACCTTTCTTTTTGTGGGACACAAGCGCGTGCTTGGCTTCTTGTTACCACTCGCCTCGCCTCACTACATGGGGAACAAGAGCTTGCCTAGCCGGGCGAGCCAATTCAGCTCTCCCACACGAGCAAGACAAAACTCGCCACAGGTCTCGACCCGGCAAGCAGGCAAGCCGCAAGCTATCTAAACACAGAGCTCAGCTTCACATCCTCGTTGAACGAGGCAATACAGTGCTGGGTAGAGGAACCAAGCAGCCCCTAAGCTCGCCCCTGTTGGCAATGCTGGCCTTGCTTGATTAGCCAGGGCAAATGAGGTGGGCAAGCTCACCGAACAGATCAGTCTCAATTCATTTCTCAGGAAGACCCATGTGCATAACATTTCGAGAAGCTAGGAAATAGTTATAATGGTAGAGACGTAGAGTATAATAACAAAGAAATGACGCTACATGGCACATTGCCTGCGTTGCTCTCAAGGGACTTTCCGCGACGTGTAGAGTTTATTATCCAAACATGTAAAAGGAGGGGTTAAAAATCAAAATGGTATGAAATTTAATGCAAATAACCAAAACTGTTGGCTCTTGGGCAAAAATTTCGGGGGCTATTTACAGTTCTGGTCGCCTTCCGGTTGGGAGACCGTGACACTACAACATGAGGTATATCATCAAACCATGGCATCTGATATGCCATTTTGCTATCGACATCATCACTGTTCTAGTAGGCTCTGGGTAAAAAAGGGAGGCTAAATGAGTGGACAGACCGAACAAGTAAGGTAAGGAACGGGCAGTGCAGTGTTACTGCCAAGAACATCAAGCCACTACTGCCGGTTTCCTACAACTAACAAGGCGCTCATTCATGTGATACAATGCGGAAACTTGCTACTGGACTATTTAGCTCCCGAACCCGAATGGTGATTTGCTTCTGCTGCCACCTTCCCCATACTGCTCATTCCACTTTCTTAGTTCGTTCATGCTTGTCGCGTCAAAAGCAACAGATGGGCTTATCTGTACCGGGGAAACAATCAGATCTGAGATACACATACATATCCAGGAAAGATTTGTGCAGGTCAAGATACAATATTTTACAATACCTTGGCTTTTGCTTGCACCAAGTCATCCAATTTAAGTGCTCTTAATGAAGTTTTCGTGCTACCCATATCTCCCTAAGAATATGGCAACAATATGAAGAAACTTGCAGCGTGCAAACCATGTGCATGGTGATGAACAAAAATGCGAGATCTAATATCTGAAAGCAAGAACAAATACCTTATTTTCTTGTTCTAGAAGTTCATGAACTGGCCTATATGCTGCAGCTATGCATAGATTCTGCAGAGAAGGCATAAAATGAGTCCACACACAGGAAAATAAGTAAACTTTCCCCATGCTAGGGGAAAGCCCAGAAGGGTGATGGAGGGCTTCAGCAAAGTACCTTCAAATCACTCCCGGAGTAACCCTCAGTTGCATTAGCAAGTTCATCAAATCTAAAATCAGATTCTAGGTTTTCTTTGGCAAGTAAAATTCTTAGAATTTTCATCCGATTCTGTGCATCCGGCAGGTCAACTAATATCCTATAAATTGATTGAACAATCATGATTTTACTAAGTTGATCAAGCTCCTTTTTGGAATGAAGAACGTGGATGCAGATCTTACCTCCTAGGTAAACGTCGTATTACTGCATCATCCAGATCAAATGGGCGGTTGGTTGCACCAAGAATAAGGACCCTTTGGTTCTCTTTAGACCTTAGGCCATCCCAAGCTGCCATAAATTCATTTCTCATCCTTCTCGTCGCTTCGTGCTCAAATGCACCACCTCTTGCACCAAGTAAGCTGTCAACCTGTCATTATTAAATCGAAATAGTATTTGAATCAGGAGACGATCTTCGAAATGCAACTAAGAATGATGGAAACCCTCGGGATAGCCTCTAGTCTAGAATAGTAACAACCATTTTACTGCATTGTATTTTAGCAAAACCTACCTCATCCACAAATATTATAACAGGAGCCAGTCGACTAGCAAAAGAGAAAAGGGACTTGGTGAGCTTCTCAGCATCTCCAAACCACTGTTAACAGAGATTGATGGACAAAGTTAATACAACTAAGCAACATCCTGATACACACCATAGTAGGGGATTCTCCTACTGTATTCCACTCAAAGAAATCAAAAAATCCTTGTACACTTGCTCTATGATTTGAAATTTCTTAAAATTCATTAGTTTCTACTTGTGTATATGTTCCATATAGATGTAGTTAGCACCAGCAGCAAAAAAAAAAAAAAAAAAAGGTGAAGCTGAAACTGTAGGTGGCAGCACTACCTACTGCTACCTAAGGAGCTAGAAGAGATTACCATTATAGCACCAGCATATTTCATGGAAAACTAAAATATAGCATATAAGAAAACATAATGTTCATGCCTGTATTTACAAAGAGAATGTCCAGTGATACATAGGACTACCTCCAATGAAATAATCTGACAGTTATAACATTGCTCTGCAGTTCGATTAAATTTATAAGAGGAAAAAAGGCTAATCATGCAATGCAAATATTCATAATTACAAAATAGCATAAAACTGCACAAGATTGTTAGAACTCTATGTGAAACAGAGGAAGGTACCTAAGATGATGTTGAATTGAAAAACAGTTGACATTCCATTCAGTTGTCACAACAACGTGACTCATCAAACCATACAAAATAAAACTAGATACAAATAAAACTACCTTTGATGTGAGAGTAGAACCAGTTATGCTTATAAAATTTGCTCCAGCTTCTGTAGCAAGTGCCTTTGCCAAAAGTGTTTTTCCTGTTCCAGGAGGACCAAAAAGCAATATACCTTTGCAGGGCTGAACAAAAGAAAAAAAAAAGAAAAGAAAAAAATACCATGGTGAGCATATAGAAAAAAAAAAGAAGTGCAAAACTTCACACATCATAAAAGGCGAGCGCATCTAACGAAGAACTAAATATGCTGATTTTGCAGCAAAGGCACTTTAAAAAGTATGCAAGACTTCAAAGGTTGTTTTTCTAATGAAGTTTGCAACTAGGTTTTTGTAACTTAATATGGTTGAATTGGGTTCTATATTAGCATATTTGGGTATTTTCATGATTTCATTCACTTTGTGTTGACTTTGCAACTACTTGTAAAACTTGCCCCAAATCATCAGTAAGTCAGGTGAAACCGTGAAGGTATAAATATTATACTAATATATAAGTGGTGCAGACTGTAGAACAGACACAGAAATGCAAAGACAATGTTAGTGTAAGTTGTTTCTTCCCTAGAACATCATTTCCATATTATGGGAAGTGTTATGGCCATGGGGCCAGGCACATGCAATAGGATAAGTCAAAAATTAGGAGTCTAAGACAGTTTATATACTCAAAAGGCAAGTGGCAACATATGCTCATTTCACTATCAGAATCCCAAATTCATAGAGAAATCAATACCCTTAACAAGTTCCCATGTGAAAAAAGTTCTGGCCTCCTCATTGGAAGAGTAACAAGTTCATCCAGTGTCTTCTTGACATCCTCAAGAGCACCAATATCATCAAACTTAACACCAATCTCATTGGGAGGTACAACTGCTGAAATGAAATTGCGCTCATACTCATCTTTAGCCAAAATCTGCAGTGAAGACACCTTTTAAGGTTGGACGGTACCAAGTTTTCTTACAATAGAAAAGCTAACTTATCTGAACACTAAAACTAAAAGTACCTTCATGTTTTCAGACGGCCTCTTATTGAAAGCCTCCTGCTCCTTCAACCTCCCAATAGCTAGATCCAGGCTTAAAAGAAGGAAAATAAGCAATGGTGTTAGTGCCCAGCCTACACGCTGTCCTATGTATTCAAGAAAAATTTCTGTGTCCAGCTAAATGCCATGAACAGTGATACACTACCTTTCACGAGGAATGATCAGCCTGTCACCCTTTATGGAAGGATTAACTGCTGATGATAAATAGTGACTCCTAGCCCATCCAACAACCATCTCTGCTTCTGAAATCAACAATGCAAACACATGAAGTAAGCACTGGTACTGCTTCTCCATACACCTTAGTATTGTGAGAGGAGTTGCATTAACTAGGAAGGAGAAAAGAAAAGTTTGATTCATCATGTAAGGCCAATCATAAGGGGCTGCAACATATATAATTGAGCCCATACACAGTAACTGACTGATTATGTACTTGCCAGCTAAATTTAGTTGTGGTCAGTGTTAACAGTGGGAATCACAGCAGCTCCACAAGAGCAATGCTTTCAGTTAGAAGAATAGAATGTTTGGACCAATCAAATAAGATTGCATACCATCAGGATGGTAAATAATAATAATAACAACTCCAACCAACTTTAGGTCGAAGATAGTCCGTTCCAAAGTATAATATGATCAACGAAATATAAGTAATATTGATAACCAGTCTTCAGGCCAAAATATAGCATATGAATCAAAATATGGGTCCAGAAACCATACTTACTTTGTTTCGTCAAAGCAATACCCTCTGACTTTACATGCAGAAGATCCTCGCACAAAAGTTCATGTTCCTCAAGCACCTGTATTTATCAATCATGACATAAAATAGATGCTTAAGGAAGCAATACTCAATCATGTAATATATATAGGCCAAGAAATAGAAATCAGCAAAGAGGACCAAAATTGGTGATGAAACAAAGAAGCAATTTCAAAACCTTGTGCAACTCTACAAGGTTATGCCTTGAAATGATTATTTTTCTGTCCTTCGCGATCTGGTTATTGAAAACTCTCAGTTGCTCGTCATCCTGAACATTGAATAGATAGATATAAGTGTAGACATAGCTGAAGGGCTAGGTGATTCTTCAAACTAGGAGAGCGTGCAGTAAACAAGTTATTGAGCAGCAACAGTTATTTATATAACATCTCATAGGAGATACCATCATCAGATGTCAGCAGAACTGCGGAAGAGTGATGTCAACGTGGTTTCACATCTGAACACTTTGTAACCAAAGTATAATAGGATGAGCTTACCTTTGGAAGAGGAATAAAGATTCTGTTTTTGAAAAGCTTTGTTATATCACTGGACCTTGAAGGCTTCCGTCCTTTTAGGCCCCCTACCAGCTGCTTCAAGGACGATGACTGAAAATATACATTTCAGATTAATAGGGAGTTTAGGCACTGCTGTTGCAATCCACCATGGCAAACAAACTCTAAGATATAGTTCCAAGAAAGAAAAGAGCTATCAGACTAATTTGAATTATAAAAGAAGCAGGCCATAGGAAAGTTGTACAAACGAGGGATTCTTTTTTTTATTTATTTTGCTTTTTCTGACAAACTACAGTTCAGTATTTGCCAAAGAGGCTATCAAGAATTACTTGTTGCTCTAAAGCTGCACTTCACATTGCAGTGTTTTTCACTTCTAATTTGTTCCTGACTAAATACTCCCTCCAGTCACAAAAAGGTCATACTGGACATCGTCACAAACACTATACTTCTGACTACCTTTTTTTCTCGAAAATGCAATAGAGCTGTGTTTCATTTCATTAAAAAGAGAGGTTAGAGTACAAATTAAGTGGTACATGCTTTTAATAGCTGTAGCAGTGATTTTGGTAGAATAGATAGATTTGTTTGTACTAACCAAGGCACATCAATAAAGATTGGATGAAGAAATCTGGCCAGACCAGACACTGGTTACCAACATTACACACCTAGAAAAAACAGCTAACCAGGGTCAACTTGGACAATTCATTTCCAGGACAAGCAGAACAATGCCGGCTTGCTAGCAAAACTATCATAATGAAAGCCCAGTTTGGACTCACCCAGAATACAAGCATAATGGACATTCCTTTAGTATTCTTCCAAAACAAACATGCCATTAAGCCAAGCATAATGACGCCTAGTTTAGATACAACCCTGCCCTAGCACTAAATCATCCAACGACAATCAATTATCAAATACGCCTTTATGCTAATAATGATTACCAAGCACAAGTAAACAGAGCTCACAGGATTATTCAGCAGAATAGGTTAAGCAACATAAACATAAAAAACTGTCACTGGTTTGGTACTTTGGTTCCCATCAATCATTGTCATTGCTAATATTAGGATCGGGGACGAAGGTGTGTTGTTTATAGAGGGTGCAAATGCACCTCCAAAAAATGCAAAAACAGTGAACTTTATCAAAATTTCACCATATATACACCCCCTATAAGACATGTGTATGCAACCACAAGGCAAGTGCACCCGCCCCCCCCCCCCCCCCCCCCCTTCTCTAGTTTGCTCTAGCTTCGCCACTGATTAGGAAGATAAACAACAGATGGCAAAACTAAAAAAAGTTAGGAGCATGTTGCATGGTAAATAAAACCTAAACGAGCAGAAACAACAAACAAATATACATGGATAGATGGAAGAATAAATGTTTTCTCGACCAGCTGCAACAGGGAATGACCAGAAAAGAAGCATGTCTTCTTTAAAAGGTAAGTAAGAAAATTACCAGTGGAGACAGGCGAGACAGATTATGGAACAGCAGTGTCTTCTGTATTCATGCAAAACAACCATTAGAACAAACAAAAGATATATATAATTGAATGGAAGCAGGTAGGGCAACGGAAGCTTATATGGCTTACAGGTTCTTTATCCTTAGGTGCTGCTGTTGATGCCTCCACTATGTTCTGCCCACATATCAATACTAAAGATCCAGTAAGCTGGTCAAACATTTTCTCAACCTTTTCAACAAATTCTCTGCGATTTGATCTTGGAACTGCCCTAGACAACCACTGGGAACTGTCTGGAAAATAAACAATGGCTGGTTGTAAAGATGGCAGTACCTATTTTCATAAACAAAAATATTTCAGAATATCAGGACACAAACGCTTGTGAATCTTTTCGATGCATAACAAGAGTGGTTAAATTTATGCAAGCAGATGCATGCACAAAGGAGAAAGGAATATATGAAGATAATGCAAGTTATATACAAACAATTATTGTCTGAAGAAATACCTCACAAAGTGCTTCGATTGCGATATGCCAATCTTCTGCCTGAGTGTCATGGTCATGCTCGATATCCTGACCTAGAAGTACAACCAGAAAACAATGTTGAATTGCAGACTTTTCTAAACTGTATATAGGATATGAATTCTTGGGACTAGAAGCATACTGTCAACCCAATAAACTGCTGGTTTAGCATTTTGCTCTTTCTTTGCTTCATCTTCATTACAATCAGCCACCTCCTCAGGAGGGTCAAATATAACAGCCACTTGGTCACCATTGATCTCATACACCTCTCCACGCTGTCCATTTGATAAAGTTCTGCAAGTATAATGGATAGAAGAATGTTCAATTATAAATGATAAAGATTGTACTTACAGATGTTGAGAGATAATACTGCATCCCCATTGGCGAAGGACGAACGTTGAGAGATAATACTGCATCCCCATTGGCAAAGGCTCGAGCAAAGGAAATTCAAACATGGAACTAGCACTCTGCCAGTCTAAGCATACAAAGGCTTCCAAAACAGTTGCAAATACAATGCACCCATAGTTCATTCAAGGTAGAAGCTCAACTTGCAAAGCGTAACACCCCATGCAAAAATGCACAAGTCCTTGACAACCTGCCCAATATCAGTGACTAATGCCATGACAATGTGCAAAAATAGGCAGAATAATTCCAACCTTAAAGCATGTTTCAGCCTTATTGACATTTTAGTTTTAATGAGAAACCTAGAAAAGTAAAAATGAATTAACTAGTGATGGTAACTAAAAATGATGTTTATAATCAGGGCACATAAAGATGAAATGTCGGGGCAATAACATGCAACAAAGAATGGTCTCAAAGGTCAAAACATTCTAGCCCTATTCTATACAATAACTTATCAACCTACCTGCCACTAATAAAGGTATAGGCATTCTTTGAGCCATCTTGAGTTGGTACTTTCCCCAAAATGATCCTGTGATACGACATATATGTATATCTGATTAGTGCAAAAATACTCAAACAGTATGACCGTCCATAAGACCGTAACCATGCTAAGAAGAAACAGAAAAGTTTGGATAGCTAATATACAGTCAAACATGTGGTATCCAAATGAACAGAGAACACAGACAACATAGCCATCCTGACACCACAAAATAAATTCATCAATGTCACCAGCATTACTGAGCATGCACGCACAAACAACAGAGAACACAGACAGGGATGGGCATGTGTTGACACATAAGATCACAAATGTATGCCTGTTGTTTGGAGTGTATCCAAATGAACAAACACACAAACAAATAAACACAGCCCACCACATTGAAATGCCTATCAGATGGGGAAAATATTATGCAATTCCACGTTATTATAGCACGATTTATATATTTCAAGTGCTAAGATCCTTGAAACAATGTGATCGGTTCTGTTCAGAAAGAAAATAGGGAGCAAGTAAATTGAATTTCCAATAAATATGTAGCCTAGACAGATCTTTTTTCGTGAATGTGCTTTATGCACATGTTTCATTAAGAGGAGAGAGCCTAGACAGATCCAAAGATAAAAAGGGCGTACCCAGTGCAGAGAGCTCCCGCTCTATGCGGGGTCTGGGGAAGGGTATTAGTGGCAAGCCTTACCCTCGCCTGTGCAATGCGAGGAGACCGCGACTCGAACCCGGGACCTTCCGGTCACAGGAGGTAAGACTCTACCGCTTGCAGATAGCAATGAAAAAGATTTCAAAAGACAGGTGGTCTATAAAACCAAAATGAGAATACATAACTTCCAGCAGGTACCTATTATCTGCTTCAACAATCACCGATGCTCCAATGTACTTGACCCTATCTCCTGAAAACAATAATGAGAAAGGTTTAAGTTGTCTATGCCCTCAGGCTTCAGCCTTCATTCATAGTTCTGTAAGTTCTATAAGTAATAACTACTAACAAGTCCAGCCTGAATTTCATGTTTTACAGGAGTGAGTAGAAAGCATGTAAAACTAAACAGTACAGCTGCACTCTGTAGCTACCTCATAATATAAGCTTTGGTACAAAAACAGAAACTTTCCACATGCAGGGATAAGTTGGCATGGTATAGGTGCATTACTACAGTATAGTGAAGTGTTTCTTGATAAAGTACGATTCTTGGGTTCACCTTAACAGACTAAAAGAGTAACTGTAGAGTGACTGGGTATGTGCTAACAGGCATTATCAAAAGCACGGAATATTGGTAACAAATAAAATAAGGCCCAACTTATTTTGATGACATGACACATTAGCTCACGGCAGTACAACAGAACTTAGCCTAACAAGTGCCCTGAGAAGAAATAGCTACTTGCAAAATGTACTAATGTAGTCACAGGCATCAATGCAGAATTAGCACATAACAAAGCACCCGCACTACTACAGATGTCATATAGAGGGTAAACAGTTCGTTGCTATAGAAAATCAGAGCCAACTTGGGAAAACACTGAGGATGTCATATAGAGGGTAAACAGTTCGTTGCTATAGAAAATCAGAGCCAACATAGGAAAACACTCTGTACTGAAAAAAAAACAAGAAGCTAAGTCATGTTACCCTTTTGAAGAGACCTCTTCTCTTCTTCGGATAACTCAGCAGTGCCAGAGGATTCTGCTGCTGAAGAACTTTCCTGTATACCAGCAACTCTCTGCAACCACAAGCAGTGAAGACATAAGTCGTAAGGAAGACAGAACACAAACTAGAGATGTAAAGAATCAGGAAATAGCAGCTCGATATGGATTAGAATTTGTAGTAGAAAAGAAAATTAAGATGTGACTGATTTGAATAAAATTCAATGCTACACAGTACAATTGATGTTAGTTTTACAAGTATTTTGTTGGTAGTTTAGAGGTCTCTCAGTCAGACATTAAATGAAATGAGTAGGTACAAGCTAAAGGTAAAGGTAGGAAGTGAGCCTAGCTCAACTGGTTGGAGTGGAAGGTGCAGTTGTGCATCCCAAACACCCAGGTTCAAGTCCTCTTCAACTCGAATTTAGGTGCCTATTTCTTCTTAATGAATACCTAGTTACTTCTAGGTCAGATTTCGTTTTTTAAGGTAATAAGTAACACTTTATTTTCTACTACTTAGAATGAAAAGAGCTAGAAACACATAAGAATCGTCAAATGCCATTATTTTCCATGGTTTGACAACTAATAGAAAAGAAACCTTGGCAAATTCCTCAAGAGTGCATGGAACTAGCTTCTTTAGGTCTGCCACCGATTTAATAGAATCGTCATCATCACTTTCAGCAGATTCCTCATCACCTTCACCATCGACCTCTGATTCTGAACCTTTATCCTCTACCTCTGAATGATTATCCTCTCCCTCACTCTCTGAACAGTCTTCGCCACAATCCTACAAGGTCAGGCATTAGGTTCAACCACAAACTTAGATCTTAAGACTTCTAATATATGAGGCAGATTATATTACATATGGTGCTAGAACACTGCTGTCCAGAACCAATAATGGTGCACACAACTCATTGGCAAGAGCCCTCACAAATCTCTCGCGGTAGAGTTCAGTCCCTGCATTATAGCAACCAAGAAAAATCTCAACATCCATATAAGCAGATGGAAACATATATTGATGAAGCATCAGCTCCATTCTCGACCAGCACCTGGCAAGCTCTGGAGCAATATCCTCCCACTGGAGGACTGCAGCCTTGAACCGTACTCCAGAGCTACATCCTTGTGCCGCAGGTGCGATGCCACGCACTCGCCCAGCAGCTGCCTCGCATTCTGACTGCCAAGACAAAGGACACAATGCAACTGAGTTAAACCTCGTCGCGCACAAAACAGCAAACAGGATGTGTGCACCCGTGCCCGTGCTTACTCGACGTAGTACGGGAAGCTGTTCCACGAGATGCCGGTCTTGTCCCACGGCACGACGCGGCGCAGGAACTCGTTGCGGAAGCGATCCCGCTTGGTGAGGAACGGCGACTCCCGCCGCTTGCAGCCGGTGATGAACCGCTCGCCGCTGAGCCACTCCTGCTGATCCCTCTCCCCGAGCCGCGCGTGCTCCTGCTCTCTGCTGCCGCTGCCGCCGCCGCCGCTCCCCGCCGCCTCCGCGCTGCCGACGCCCTCCTTCGAGCTGTAGAACCGGCACAGCCGCCGCTTCTCGCCGCACGGCCACGGTGGCGCGCCGAGCCTCCTCACCAGGGCGCTATCCCCACCGCTGGACGCTGCCGCGGGGTTGGCGGCGGGCTCGCGCCAGAGCGGCGTGCGCAGGAGGCAGCGCAGCCGCATCGCGCGATGCATCGCGGCTCGCGGGGCGAGGCGAGGCGAGGAGAGATTCACGGCCGCGAGCGGGCTAGGCGGCTAGGGCGCTAGGCCTCGGATTCGTGCATGCGTGGTGCATTGAGAACTCTGGGCTTGGGCTTGGCGCCGGCTACTGGCTTGGGGCGTTCTCAGCTTGGGAAGTTTGTTAGCTGGGCCGCAGTTTCGGGGAGGATGGAAGATGGGACCGTGCACATAGGATTGTGATTTGTGAGGCTCCCTACCTGAATTAAACACATTATTTGCCTTGGCATGGGAACTGATGAGTAGCACCATGGTCTGGCTGTAGCCTGCAATTTCAATGAAAAAACATCAGATGAATGGTGATCTGCTAACTATTAGATCGAGAAGCCCACATAGCAGAAAAGCGCCAAGTGAATAGATTGGAAGTACTCCATGAGAGCAACATTTCTAATTAAGTAAAATACATGTATGGTCCCTGAACTTGTCCTCAGGAGTCATTCAGATCCTCAAGCTCTTAAATGCATTTTATGTAATCATCGAACTTGTCATTATGTGCGTTAGGTCCCGCACTTTCGAAATGCTATTTTTAGGTCCCCGGACTTGTCACATCATGTCATTCGGGTCTTTAAACTTGCCATAGTGTGTTCATTAGATCCAAATAGAATCAATCTACTCCACATCATGATGCGGTATGCTACAGCAGTTGGATCCATACCTCATTATCGACTAGGGTAGAAACTTAATGGCAAAGCAATCTTTCGCCTACCTCTTCTAACTAAGGAGCATTAGTTTTGATCTTGCTGCCACCACTATAGATGGCACTATGGCTTTAGATGTGCAGGATAATGAAGGCATGGGTTGTGTGATGCCATCCTAGATTGGAACAGAGAGAGAGAGAGAGAGAGCATGTAGATAGAACAATAGTTAGAGACCAAAATGTGGGCTAATTGAAGCTTGTTTGAACTTGGGTGACACATTGTGACAAGTTCGAGGGCTTATAACTGAAATTTTGAGAGTTTTGGACCTGGATGACACCCAAAATAAGTTTGGATACCTCAAAAATGCATTTTGAGAGTTCAAGGACCTGAATAACATCACGAGACAAGTTTAAGGGCCACTTGCACACTTTACTCTTTCTAATTTGAGTTAAATGTATCGTTGGTCTATTAACTTTTACCCATGTTTCACTTAGGTCCATCAACTACGAAAGTGACTTTTCAGGTCCATAAACTTTTAAAGTGATACATCTCTAGTCCATACCCCTTCATATATCTTTTTAATCTGACATGACAATCCACGGTGTCGCTGCATGCATGCATAGCGGGAGCGGAACGGCCGAGCAAGCAGCCCAGCCTGCATGGCGTGACGAGGAGGAGTGCTTTGATGTCAGTCTGGTTGATCGTGCTGTCCTCGCCGTCCGCGAGCGACTGCTGCTCCCGCATCCTGGCCAGCAGCACGCTGAGCAGGTCCTTGCCTTCCCCGGCGGCCTTCCGCTCCCTGATGATCCCGTTCATCATGTCGTCGTACCTGCGGTGCAGCCGCTTCATCTTGCCGACCACGCCCTGCGGGTCGAGCCACGCCAGCGCCGAGGCCGCGGCGGCGTACGTCGTGTTCCTGCCCCTCGTGGAGGGCGCGTTCCGTGCCAGCCTCCAAGGCGGCGCCGGCGACGCGCTGGAGCTCTGCGTCGAGAGCGGGGACGCCGACACGCCCGCCGCGTGCTTCGAGCGCGCGCTCTTCGTGGGCGCCACGGAGTCCGACCCCTTTGCGGCCATCTCCGGCGTCGTCGCCGCCGCCAAGTCCTCGCTCAGGACGTTCCGGGTCCGCGCCGAGAAGAAGCTTCCGGGCATCGTCGACTACTTCGGCTGGTGCACCTGTGACGCCTTCTACCAGGACGTCACCCAGGAGGGCGTTGAGACCGGGCTCCGCAGCCTCATCGCCGGCGGCGCGCCGCCCAAGTTCGTCATCATCGACGACGGCTGGCAGTTCCCCAAGGTCTCGCCCAAGCCCGGGACGGCGGAGCACTACCGCTCCAGCATGCAGTTCCCCAAGGTCTCGCCGGGCGTCATGGAGAACGAGCCCGGCATGAAGACCGACGTGCTCACCGTGCAGGGGCTCGGCCTCGTGCACCCGCGCACCGTGTACCGCTTCTACGACGAGCTCCACGCGTACCTCGCCGCCGCCGGAGTCGACGGCGTCAAGGTGGACGTGCAGTGCATCCTGGAGACGCTCGGCGCGGGCCACGGCGGCCGCGTGCAGCTCACCAGGCAGTACCACCAGGCGCTCGACGCCTCCATCGCAAAGAACTTCCCGGAGAACGGCATCATCGCCTGCATGAGCCACAACACCGACGCCCTCTACTGGTACGCGATGGCCGGTGGGCGATGGGATGGCCCCCTGGTGACGTGTGCGACGACGACCCCGACGGCAGGGCCAGGAACGTGCCCAGCGACAGGTCGTTGGACCATGTGCGCGCTTGCGAAAGAGTACGGCCCGCTGTTCCGGCTCAGGTTCGGCAGCGCCGATGTGGTGGTGGCAGCGTCGGCGCGGCCGGGTGGCGCGCAGGAAACCGCTGTTCCGGCTCAGGTTCGGCAGCGCCGATGTGGTGGTGGCCGCGTCGGCGCGGGTGGCGGCGCAGTTCCTGCGTGCCCACGACGCCAACTTCAGCAACCGCCCTCCAAACTCCGGAGCCGAGCACGTGGCCTACAACTACCAGGACCTGGTGTTCGCGCCCTACGGCTGCAGGTGGCGCGCGCTGCGGAAGCTGTGCGCGCTCCACCTCTTCTCCGCCAATGCCCTGGACGACCTGCGCGGCGTCAGGGAGGGCAAGGTGGCGCTCATGGTGAGGGAGCTCGCCCGGCACCAGCACGCCCCCGTGGTGCTGGGCCAGGTGGCCAACGTCTGCGCAACCAACACGCTGGCCCAGGCGACGGTGGGGCGGCGCGTGTTCGCGTTCGACGGAGGGGAGGAAGCCAGGGAGTTCAAGGACATGGTGGTGGAGCTGATGCAGCTCGCCGGGGTCTTCAACGTCGGCGACTTCGTGCCGGTGCTGGCGTGGCTCGACCCGCAGGGCGTGGTCGGCAAGATGAAGCGGCTGCACCGCAGGTACGACGACATGATGAACGGGATCATCAGGGAGCGGAAGGCCGCCGGGGAAGGCAAGGACCTGCTCAGCGTGCTGCTGGCCAGGATGCGGGAGCAGCAGCCGCTTGCGGACGGCGAGGACAGCAGGATCAACGAGACTGACATCAAAGCACTCCTCCTCGTCACGCTATGCAGGCTGGGCTGCTTGCTCGGCCGTTCCGCTCCCGCCATGCATATGCATGCATGCAGCGACACCGTGGACTGCCACGTCAGATTAAAAAAATAAATAAAGGGGTATGGACTAGAGATGCATCACTTCAAAAGTTTATAGACCTGAAAAGCCACTTTCGTAGTTGATGGATCTAAGTGAAACATGAGTAAAAGTTAATGGATCAACGATGCATTTAACTCTTCTAATTTATACTAGGATCATACGTTGCAACAAGGAAAAATAATCTCATGATAATTCGAGTTTGAACATGTGTTATACTATTACTTTAAAAAAGATAGCCTGAGAGTGATATTGGCAACATTCCGTTTATAGTCAATCATCAACGTTACATGACTTTACATGGAGCATGAACAATTAGAATACAATCCATGTTTTGATCTTAACAAATATAAACAATTAAACATCGACTCTTGATAGTACAATGAAATTATAGTATGATAATCATTGATCTAAGATAATCATTGGCAAGCCCATCTTTCAAGTCTAGCTTCAAACATTTCAAATGTCAAGCTGACCCTGTCTTTTCTAGAAATACTTGAAGACTTCAGAGATTTGTCTTTACAAGAATGGAATTTCAAGGAAATACTAAATGACTTGCTCTACTAAATAGTAGAAGAGGGACAATTAAATGGGTCAAACTAGGAGATGAGGGGAACCAAATTTTTCATGCAATGCAACAATTAAGCATAGAAAAAATAATCTAAGAACCCTTTTTTCTCATCATGAGAAAGAGGAACTCCCCTGGACAGCATTTAAAGAAAGGTTGGGCACCTCAGAATGCACCAAATGCATTTAAATCTTCCAGACCTGCTCGTTCCTTCGGATGACTTGTCCTGCCTAGAAGAACCCTTCAAATGTATCCTCAAGTATTCTAACATTTTCGTCATTTTCTCTGTCTCTTGCATCAATTCCCTAACTGCTGATCCGGCATCTTTCACACCCTTTTACTGAAAGGCTTACACATTAGAACTTTCAGAACCTCAACTCAAGGGGAAAAAAAACTGCACGTGACTTCATACAAATGCAACAGCAATATGCATGAGGGTACACACCGTTCTGTGTTCTTTCGTGTCACTCTTTCCACCATTGATCTGATCCCTTCCAGGTTCAGTGATTTGTTTAATTTTAATGATGCATTTAGATATCATTTACTTAGACTTCAACTCCTGGGTTTTCCAAAACCAACGAAGTTACTGCCAGTGATACATTTGCTTAGTGAGTAAACGAGTAAGAAATAAGGAACGGAATGTTTACACGTAAGTGTCATAGAGTAGATAGAAAATAAAAACGTCAATCTTGAAATTTCAGAAAGGATGATTCAAAGATAAAAATATCAAACTACAAATGATGACTAAATTTGAAGGGCGGGCCTAGTGCAAGCGGTAGAGTCTTACCGCCTGTGACCGGAAGGTCCCGGGTTCGAGTCGCAGTCTCCTCGCATTGCACAGGCGAGGGTAAGGCTTGCCACTTACACCCTTCCCCAGACCCCGCACAGAGCGGGAGCTCTCTGCACTGGGTACAAATGATGACTACATTTGCATAAATTTCATACCTACTGCTGAAAGTTGTCAAGTGTCAGCCCCATCCCTCCCGTCCTCTGCTAATATAAGTGAACGATGAATTTTTTGTAGAACTTGATGACAATACCTAGACAGATGCATCAATAATCCTAGCAGAGTAATAGGGCAGGTAAGGTCATGTTCAGAGCAGTACCAAATTGATTTGGCTCCATTTAGTAACATAGGCTTACAACAAGATCAAGTAGTCTAGAAAAAAAAGCATGGATATTATCAATTACTAAGATGCATATTTTTTTCAGACCCAAATTTCAGACAACTGAATCTGAAATGAAGTAAATGAATACAACTAAAAAATCAATTCATGAGCAAAACTCTAATGGTACAATAGTGCAGAAAAACTCAGCTCTACATGTCAATAACTCTGTTAACTCATGCACCTCAACAGTCTTCCAAGATCTGAGTAATGCAGCAACTTTTCACTAGACCATGTGATAGGTATTATGTAATCTTTGTAGCGCTCAGGTGACAGTATGGACAGCATCCGTCTGTGGCCTGCCCCTTGCGCTCCTTGATGATGTGCTGACCATGGCTGTACTCAACTCTTCTAACCTCTTAACGAAACACATGCATAAAGCATGTTCGCGAAAAAAGTAATGCGTCAATGATATTTGCAGCAATAGTCCACTCAACCTCTTAGAATTTGTAGGTGAACAATATCGAAAAATGTTTCATTGTCAGTTTGTCACAAACCTCGTAGACTTGTGAATATTGATAGATAACAGTCATGGAGCAACTTCAATTCAAAGCTTGCGCAGTTGTCACAAATTTTTTTGGTTCTGCTTCCAAGATACTTCTCGAATTATTAGGCAAACCCAGGAGTTCGTGCAAGTCAGATAACTTTGCATCTTCTAAGAACTTTTTAATGTGATGAGCCCTCTGAACAGTAACATGATGGTCAAGAGTCTGTATGTTATATACATTCATCTTCATTTTGACTAGAAATGCAGTCGCATCACTTGAACTCTTCTCAAGGAGCACATTTTGTGTTTAGTAGGGCTGCAAGTGGCCGGTGTGCCAGCATTTTACCAGTAATCTCTGCAGGAACACTGTCCATCTTCAAACCGGTGGAATCTTGACCTGTCCCGGATAATGATCACCCGACCATAGGCTTTAGAGATAAGTTTTGCCACCACATGACAGTCTCCACATATTCGGAGATTTTTTATCACTCGAATAGTCTCCCCAGGTGGTGTAGAAATTAACCCAAATGCAATGGCCAGCTTCTCGCTATGGTAGCTTAAAGCATACTGCTTCTCCTCCTCCCCAATGTCATGTAGCACATTGCTCGTTTCTGGCTCATATCCGAGCTCACAGATTCTTGAACCAATTTCATCTAATGCTCTGTATATTTCCCTCCACCTCATGTGTTCTTTGTCACCATTAATGAACTTATGCATTACGCCATCTATTTCTGTGTAGCTGAAGCCAGGGACTTTCTTCACATCATTACTTCGCATGGTGTCACGGACTCGACCAACATCCACCCACCGGGACTTGGACGCATATACATTGGACAGGAGCACATAGTCACCATCAACGTTAGAGCCAAGATCAGCAAGCTTTGTAGCAGCCAACTCTGCTAGATCCACATTACCATGCATCTTGGCAGCACCTAGCAATGTCTGCCAGAGAACAATATCTGCTGGAAATGGCATATGCATAATCATGTCATGTGCCTCAGCAAGGCGGCCTGCACGGCCAAGGAGGTCCACAATGGTCCCATAGTGCTTCATATTGGGAGGAACCCGCATGGAATCGAAAACCCTGCGCCCATCATCAACAAGCCCAGCATGGTTGCACCCACCCAACACAGCAAGGTAAGTTACTTCATCCGGTTCAATACGAGCTGGCATTTCATCAAACAACTTCAGTGCATCTTCCCCGTGCCCGTGCATGGAAAGCGCCTGAATTGTAGCATTGTAGGACACAAGTGTTCGATCTTCTAGCTTGATGGAATGGAACACTTCGAGAGCCCGGTTCAATGAGCCACACTTGGAGTACATGTCAATAAGCGCATTGCAGACACGAACATTGCCCACAGCTCCTATTGTACGAGCAAACTCATGTGCAGCCAATCCATCCTTTAATGCTCCAAGCTGTGCACATGCAGAAAGTGCAGCGACAACAGTCACCTCATTTGGCTCCTCTCTTGGCGGCAACTCCCGAAAGCTCCCTGCCAGCCTGCGGAACAGCACGAGAGCGAGATTCGGCTCCGTCCCCTGCGCCAGCCCTGCGAGCAGCGCGTTCCATGTGGCCACGTCCCGCACGGACATTTCGTCAAACACCTTCCGTGCGGAAGCGAGGTCGCCGCACTTGGCATAGGAGTCGAGCAGCGTGGTCATCAGGCGGACATCAGCAGCCACACCGAGGCGGACGAGGATCGCGTGGAGCTGGAATGTGGCGAACGCGTTGGAGCATCGGGCTGTGGCCTTCAGCGCGAAGGAGATGGAGAGCGCATCGAGGCGAGGCCGTGGCGGCGCGGGTGCAGGGAGGAGGCGGCCAGCGAGGAGGAGGAGAGAGCGCGCCGGGTGCGGGGAGGCGGCTAGGCCGCGCAGGGCGGCGTTGAAGTCATTGGTTGCGGGGGACGGGAGGGAGCGGAGGAGGAGTAGCGCGTGCGGAAGCGCGTCGGCGTGCGGCAAGAGCGCTAGGCGGTCGAGGAAGCGCGCGCGGAGGGATGGGTAGGAGTGGAGCGTGCCTAAGGCATGGAGGCGCGCGTGGAACTGCTTGTAGTGGGAGAGCGTGGACAGGTGCGGAAGGAGGGACTCCAGCTGCTGCGCTGCCGCCGCTGCCGTGGACGGCGGCGGCGATGGCATTGGGCGGGCCTGGACCGGGATGATGAATGTCCACTATGGGATCATGGGATGGACGCCACCTTTTCCTTATTTCTCGCACGGAATAAAAAGCAAACGAACTTTAAAAAAAACGATGCTCGCTAGCCAAATCGGCATGATCTCCTTTTCCGCGTGGACGCTGTACCACACCCGCCCTGACCATACCGGTGCGCGTGCCACTGACGATGGGGCCACGCCATCTCGCAGGCGTTGCGGGAGGCTTCCCGCTGCCGTAAGACTGGTCCATCTTCTCCGGCCCTCCGAACCAGCCAAAGCACGTCGGATGTAGCTTGGTGCAAAAGAACAAAGCATGTAGCCTAGTAAATAGTGGAATAAAAGAATTCACCTTAAACATGCTATAGACACTCACTACCCATATAACAACCTACATCTATGATTTGTTTCCATATTTTACCTAGTAAATAGTTTTAAAAACATATTTTTCTTATTTAAATATACTCGTATCCATATTAATTTATTAATTCATATATGTTGGATTGTATCACTTCAACACACATACATTGAGATAGATACGAGTGCATTCAAACAAGGTCTAAGTAGATAAGTAAAAAGTATAGGGTCTTTTTAGCAGCCTTTTTCCTGCAGTTAATCATCCTGTTCGCTTCGTTTCTGTGACTTATAAGTCGGCTGATGTTATTTTGTTGTGAGAGAAAAACATTGTATCATGACTGATAAGCATGGCTGATACGAGAGACCAGTAAACACGGCTTCAACAATGTGCTAAGAGCTAGCTTAAGGGCCTGTTTGGCAGAGCTCTGGCTCCTCTGAAAATGGCTCCGGCTCTGACTCCTCTAAAGGAGCAGCTCCTCTGGAGGAGCTGAGGCCGTTCTAGAAAACATTTAGCAAAATGGCTCCTTCGCACTAGACGACGTGAACCCACAGCAAGGAGCCGCGCTGAAAGGTCCTAATATGGCTAGAGGGGGGTGAATAGCCTATTTAAAATTCTACAAATCAACTAGAGCAATTTGATTAGTATGACAAATAGCGTAATGCAAACTTGCTCTAGCTCTACAAGGGTTGTAAGCCACCTATCCGACAATTCTAGTTGCAGTGATTACTTAGGCACATAAACTTGCTAAGTAATTACTCACTAAGAACTCTCAATCTTGCCACTCTAAAGAGCTCAACTAGATGAATGTAAATAATAAAGCAAGCTCTCAATTCTAATTACACTAAAAAGCTTGTATCAACTAGTTTGCAAGAATATAAATAAGTGAATAGGGTGATTATATCGACGTGTAGGGGATGAACCAATCATAAGATGAACATATAGCCAATCACCGAGAGAATGCCAAAGACAAAAGATAATCGATTTTTTCCAGAGGTTCACGTGCTTGCCAACACGCTACGTCCCCGTTGTGTCGACCAACACTTGGTGGTTCGGTGGCTAAGAGGTGTTTTATAAACCTCGTTCACACGATAGGACACCGCAAGAACCGACCCACAAGTGAGGTAACTCAATGACATGAGCAATTTACTAGAGTTATCTTTCGGCGCTCCGCCGGGGAAGGTACAACTCTCCTCACAATCACTGGAGACGGCCACGAATAATCACCAACTCGTGCCGATCCTCCACCGCTGCACCGAGCTGTCTAGGTGGTGGCAACCAAAAAGAGTAACAAGCGAAATCCGCAGCGCAACTCAAATACCAAGTGCCTCTAGATGCAATCACTCAAGCAATACACTTGGATTCTCTCCCAATCTCACAATGATGATGGATCAATGATGGAGATTAGTGAGAGGGATTTAGCTAAGCTCGCAAGGTTGCTATGTCAATGAAAATGTGCAAGAGTTAGAGCTTGAGCCGGCCATGGGGCTTTAAATAGAAGCCCCAACAATTAGAGCCGTTGTACCCCTTCACTGAGCACAACGCAGGCTGACCGGACGCTCCGATCAGACAGATCGGACACGGGCCCTCAGCGTCCGGTCGCCCGATGGACGCCACGCGTCACTGGCTTCAAACGTTGTTCGTCAGATTTCAATGGCTACGAAGCTGACCGGACGCTCCGGCAAAACTGACCGGACGCTAAAGCCCCAGCGTCCGGTCGTTTCCAGTAAGCTCCCCGAGGCGTATTTCTTCAACCGGACACGTCTGGTCCACCTTGACCGGACACAGCCCAGCGTTCGGTGGTATACCCTAGCTACTGTACCGCCAGGTCAACACGACCAGCGTTCGGTCACTTGATCGACACTGGCATCTCCTTTGTCTTCTTCACCCTTGCTCAAATGTGCTAACTACCAAGTGTATCACCTTGTGCACATGTGTTAGCATATTTTTCACAAATATTTTCAAGGGTGTTAGCACTCCACAAGATCCTAAATGCATATGCAATGAATTAGAGCATCTAGTGGCACTTTGATAACCGCATTTCGATACGAGTTTCACTTCTCTTAATAGTACGGCTATCTATCCTAAATGTGATCACACTTACTAAGTGTCTTGATCACTAAAACAAAATGGCTCCTATATTTTATACCTTTGCCTTGAGCCTTTTATTTTTCTCTTTCTTTTTTTCTAAGTTTAGGCATTTGACTATCACCATGCCATCACCATTGTCATGATCTTCATCATTGCTTCATTACTTGGAGTAGTGCTACCTATCTCATAATCATCTTGATAAACTAGGTTAGCACTTAGGGTTTCATCAATTAACCAAAATCAAACTAGAGCTTTCAATCTCCCTCTTTTTGGTAATTGATGACAACCCTTATACAAAGATATAAATTAAAGTACATTTGAATCCATGTTGCTTGCCCAAACATATTTACCATGTGTAAAGGATATGGACAAGTTTTATGAACTCCAAATGGTAGTAATTGCTCATCCTACATATGTGCTAAGAGTTTAGATTGTAGCTTGCACATATGCTTAGATAGGAAATATAGAAGTCAATTTCTACCAAATGATACTAAGGTATAAGAGATGGACCTTTTAAGCATGATACCAATCGGAGTGCACCAATATACCATCCTTAGCACCATTAGTAACTAGACATATATAAGAACTAGAATACCCCATGAGATCAACATTACATGCAAGGGTCTAGTTTCCATAGAATGAACATAAGTCTAGTTACTTAGCCTATGCATGCTAGTTTTTCATTTCAACATTCAAACCTACAACTAGCATACACCACACAAGCATGGATATTTGAAATTAAAAATTATGACATGCAAGCAAACATATGTAATGCACATTCAAATTTACCATACAAGTTCATGAGCTTGCTCCCCCTATTTGTATGCTCAAAATTTTAATTGATCCCCTTCCTTTATCATATATTATCTCTCCCCTTGTTTCTTTCTTTATTGTCTTTTCACTATCTTTGTACACTATTTCTCCCCCTTTGTCATTAATGACCACAAAGGCTTAAGGTATAGATAGGGTAGGATTATTAATGTCAATAATTTGCACAAAAGGTGACCTCAAATTATAGATATGTTGGGGTGAAACCATGTGAAATGAGGATCATTTTCCCAATTTAGTTCAATCTAGATTACTTGCAAAAGATATTTAACTCGGTTTGATCCAAGGACAAGCTTCTTTACACCTCCAAATAAGGGTTATCTTGTACCATGTTGAGTTAAACACTTATAGCTCATTTTCTAAATCAAACACTAGGTTTACAAGCCCACAAACATGTCATATGCTACCACTAGATCATTTCAAACATACAAGCAATAGTGGTACCATACAAGCATCAAATTTATTTGATTTTCATGAATGAGCCTATTCAAATATGAAATATATCTAGATACACTAATCATGTCCTTAGCAAGGATGTATGCCATGCCAATCAACTTTTACCTTGGATTACTTGAAGGAGAGGCATGTCATATAGTGGGGGTGCATCAACACATATTGGAGAAGTCAAGTATGTTCAATTCATTCCTTAGCTTGCAAAACCTCTTCTCATCAAGTGGCTTGGTGAATATGTCGACAAGTTGATCTTCGGTGCCCACACTCTCTATGCAAATATCCCCTTTTTGTTGGTGATCTCTTATGAAGTGATGGCGGATATCTATATGCTTTATTCTTAAGTGTTGAATCGGATTATTGGTGAGCTTTACGGCACTTTCATTGTCATATAGCAATGGCACTTGCTTGAACTTGATTCCAAAATCACTCAAAGTAGCCTTCATCCAAAGTAATTGAGCACAACAACTACCGGCCGAAATGTACTCCGCTTCGGCGGTTGAAAGTGCTACACTATTTTGCTTCTTTGATGACTAAGACATAAGTTGATGAGTACAGGCCCGATCTTCCGAGAGGTAGCCGGTAAGTTCGATTTGTGGAGATCTCGACGTTGGCGATCCGGCTTCAAATCAGACACGATTCGAACCCTGCAACCGTTACACCACTGCTCCGTTGGTTATCAACCAAGCACAACTTGATTGACCTCGCCAAGAAGGCTTTTCCTGTAAGCGAATCGAAGAGCACAAGCAAGAAGGTAAAACACGCAATCTGAAATTGCAAATATGAATGACACGAATATCAATAAAGGATTCAAGAACTCGGTTCCAAAGGACTAATCGACACAGTGGAGGAGATCAAGAACGGGGGCTCTGGATCACTGTAAAAGGATTTGTCACCACAGTTACAATGAACGATTCAGTTCCTCGATGGAAAACTAAACTCTAAACAAAACCCAATTATGTAGCAGCGGCGACGGCTGTGTTTATAGTCTAAGACTTGACCTAGGGTTGGGGACGGCCAGGGGTTGGGCGCCCACAACTTGGGCTTAAGGCCCGACACGATACATGGCCAAGTTGGCCCAAATAGGTGACGCAGCACCTTGCCGTGGTCACACAGAATGATCCATGGACCTTCTAGAGCTGGGACCAGATCCAAAACGACGGCGTCGTCGTCCCCTTTCCAACGCATCCAAGAACGGCCCGTTTTGATGTCGTATGAGGAAGTTATGACCGAAACAGTGACGACATGTCTGCTGAATCCGAGAGCGACGTGGCAGCTGAGTTGGGAACGAATTGGAACTTGGGGAAGACCATGGCGTCGGTGTGTCCAGCGTGGCGATGTCCTCATCATCCTCCCCTTCTCGAATTGGAGTCGTCCTCGACTCTATCTTGGCGATGTCCTCATCATCCCCTCCTTGTAGAATTGAAATCGTCCTCGACTCCATCCCATCATCAGTGAACTCCTACAAAAGGTTAGTGACAGCAGGCAATGCACCAGACATAAAAGGTTGACAAAACATAGTATAACATGGTGCATTAGGATTATTACATAACTCAGCAGTAGCAGGAGTTGTAGCAAGAAAAGCACCTCCTTTTAACTTAATCCCATTATTTTTAGCAATGTCTGTTGGAGGTTTATTTTTTATCTCATTAGCATGTTTAATAATATCCGTAGGAGACAAAGGCAGCAATGTAATTTTCTTGTCCTTATGTATGATAGTGTATGTATTAGTTCTACCATGGTGTAAAGCATCATTATCAAATTCCCATGGGCGACCTAACAAAATGGAACAAGCTTGCATAGGGACAACATCAAAATCAGCAGTATCATGATAAGAGCCTATGAAAAAGCTAATGCGTGCTGATTTAGTTACCTTAGTCTTACCACTATTATTGAACCATTGAAGTTTATATGGATACGAATGTTGTCGTGTGGTCAAGCCAAGCTTGTCAACCAAATCTGAACTCACCAAGTTGTTGCAACTCCCGCTATCAATGATAGTGAGAACACGACAACCCTGCACAATGAAATACATGTAGAACAAATTGTAGCATTGGATCTTCATCTCTTCTTCATGACCCACACGTGTACTCAACACACGCTGCACAAGAAGGCTAGGGTAGTCCGCGGCAGCAGCCACGGAGTTAATGGTGATGGCCTCCTTGTCTTGATCGCCCTCGGTGGGATCTGCATCAATGTTAGCAGCAAGGGCTAAATCATCTTCAACATCACTAGCACTTACATATCCATCCTCGGTAGCAGTGAAAGCGCGACGACTGGGGCATTCCTTCATGACATGTCCCATGCCTTTGCATCAGTGGTAAATGATTTTAGAGCTGGACGAGTAGGAGCTAGTAGAAGCACCCGGAGTGCCACCTTTCTTCAGCTGTGGAAACTGCACATTAGACAATTTACTTACCCCGGAAGAAAATGGAGGTGTAGATGGTTGTGGTGCAATAGGAAGCTTGGGCATCTCTGGCTCGAAACGCTGCTGAAAATTCCTCCCATTGTTAGACCTAAAAGGCTGGTGTTGTTTGCGTCCCTGTACTTCTCGTTCGGCCTTAATAGCAAGATGATACAATTGGGAAAAATTGCGCCATTCTTTGTAATCAAGTATGTTCTGTATATCATGGTTTAAACCATCAAAAAATCTAGCACTAGCATCATGATCATCTTCATTTATACCACAACGTGCTAAACCAATAAGCAATTCTTGATAGTATGCTTCTACTCCTTTATCACCTTGTTTTAAAATTTATAGTTTCAAACGTAAATCACGTTGGTAATAAGGAGGAACAAAACGAGATTTCATATGTTGCTTTAAAACATTCCAAGTTTGAGGCACAGCAGTAGCATTATTGGCATTGCAAAGATCACTCCACCAGAACAAAGCAAAATTAGTAAACTCACTAGTAGCAAGTCTAACTCTATGCTCAGCAGGAACATTATGAGAATCAAATTTTTGTTGAATAGCAAGCTCCCAATCTAAATATGCCTCTGGATCAACATTACCAGCAAAAGGAGGTAGATTAAATTTAATTTTAGCAAAAGGATCATTATTACCATGATTATTACCTGTCATACCGCGATGATTGAAGTTGAGGCGGCGACGAGTACCACCATCAGCATACGCATCTTCATCACCAAAAGCATCCGCATCTTCATCATCAGCACGATAAGGTGGAGGGCGTTGCTCAAGCTGTTCAATGCGGGTGACCAGATTGTTCACGTTGCGCGTCAGCTCGGTCATAAGATTGCGTTGTTCAGTCATGAACGTTGCAAGCTCGCCCTTGGACACGCACTCATTGAAGTCCGTCGGAGTTCCTGCCATGGTTAGAAGATAGAAAAAAAACAACACCAAAGTATTATCCCTATCAACTAAAAGAAAATAAGTGGTGGTGATGGTGGTGAAAGTGGAATGCAAAATCACAAGCGGCTTACCACCGTCTTGCCTGTATTCTTACCAACGCCAAACAGGAGCAAAACCAAAGTGGCGAAGCAATCTGTTGTTGAGCATGGGTAACAGTTGCAAGATGAACCTGTGCTGATAGAAGAATATGTGGAGCTATGGGTAGGCACACAATATGACAGCAAGGATTAGCAATTAACGAGTGCAGAGTAACGATTGTTCAATCCGGATCCAAAGTACAAATCACAGGTGCTGGCTAAGACGTGTCGAGACGTAGCGCAACAAGGTGAAAACAAAGGACGATCGAAAGAACACACAGAACAAGCAAATAGCCCGGATTTCTCCTTTTTCCTGAATTTTTCCCAGATTTTTCCAAAAGGCACTAGTAGGAAACAAACTTCTTTTCACTATTTTTTATACTTTTCTCTGAACAAGGATCACAAAAGATGCAACCACAAAAATTGGCACCTACAACTGAGGTGGGATGTGGTCTACAGAAATTCAGCACGTTCTCTGAAAAGCGTGCAAAAACTTTGACAATTTTTTTCTATATTTTCCCAAATTTTTTAGCAATTCTGATGAAACCAAATAGGATGAAGCCAAGTTTGGGTCGGGTCCAAATGGTGTCAAGAAGCTGCTGAAAAAATTTCAGATTTTTCTGATAAACGAGCGAAAAGTTATGCCTATTTTACCGAAGGTATCTCAAGGTATGTTTTCTGAGAGGCACAACACGGCGGCGGCAGTTAGGGCAAAGCGTCCCTAAACTCTAACACCGATCACAGCAGTAGGTATTCGCCTGATGATGTAAGGAGGGCTGCGATGTAGGCAAAATAAGAGCGACTGGCAACCTATCTAGGGTTTGCGCGGCGACGAGAAGTTACATAAGGCGGCTAGCGGGGCAAGTCGAGTAATGTGGTGGCTTCAACTTGTTGTTTGGGAACGGTGGATGGGATAGCGGCGGAAAACAAAATCACAGCAACGGGCGATTGAACTACGACCACGAACACAATCCTAAACCAGCAACAAGACTCGACCACGAACACAAACTCAACAACACGAATCTGAAACGAAATTGCAAAGGCACAAAGGGCGATAGGACAGCGGAAATTGAAATATTTTTGGGCTTTTTGTGGACTCTAGGTAATGAACAAATATGAATCTAAGGCAAACGAGATTATACCTCGCGGTAAACCTGAAATATCTGATACCAATTGATGAGTACAGGCCCGATCTTCTGAGAGGTAGTCGGTAAGTTCGATTTGTGGAGATCTCGACGTTGGCGATCCGGCTTCAAATCAGACACGATTTGAACCCTGCAACCATTACACCACTGCTCCATTGGTTATCAACCAAGCATAACTTGATTGACCTCACCAAGAAGGCTTTTCCTGCAAGCGAATTGAAGAGCACAAGCAAGAAGGTAAAACACGCAATCTGAAATTGCAAATATGAATGACGCGAATATCAATAAAGGATTCAAGAACTCGGTTCCAAAGGACTAATCGACACAGTGAAGGAGATCAAGAATGGGGGCCCTGGATCACTGTAAAAGGATTTGTCACCACAGTTACAATGAACGATTCAGTTTCTCGATGGAAAACTAAACTCTAAACAAAACCCAATTGTGTAGCAGCGGCGGCGGCTGTGTTTATAGTCTAAGACTCGACCTAGGGTTGGGGACGGCCAGGGGTTGGGCGCCCACAACTTGGGCTTAAGGCCCGACACGATACATGGCCAAGTTGGCCCGAATAGGTGACGCAGCACCTTGCCGTGGTCACACAGAATGATCCACGGACCTTCTGGAGCTAGGACCAGATCCAAAATGACGGCGTCGTCGTCCCCTTTCCAACGCATCCAAGAACGGCCCGTTTTGATGTCGTATGAGGAAGTTATGACCGAAACAGTGACGACGTGTCTGCTGAATCCGAGGGCGACGTGGCGGCTGAGTTGGGAACGAATTGGAACTTAGGGAAGACCATGGCGTCGGTGTGTCCAGCGTGGCGATGTCCTCATCACAAGTGGTCTTCCCAATAGTTGGCATATGCCCGATGTGCCCTTTCTCTCAACTTTGCATCCCATATAATCGGAATCCGAATATCCAATCAACTCAAATCTTGCTTCTTTGGGATACCATAATCCAACATGTTGTGTATGCTTCAAGTATCTCAATATTCTCTTAGTTGCCTTCAAATGACTTTCTCTTGGTGAGGCTTAAAATCTAGCACACATGCATACACTAAACATCACATCCGGTCTTGATGTGATCACATAGAGTAGGCTTCTAATCATAGACCGATATATTTTTTGATCCACCATGTTGCCACTAGCATCACTATCCAAGCTTCCACTTGTCCCCATTGGTGTACTAATAGCTTTACTCTCATCCATTTCAAACTTCTTGAGCATGTCCTTGATATACTTGCCTTGACTCACAAATGTGTCATTCTTCATTTGCTTGATTTGAAGACTAAGGAAGTAACTAAGTTCTCCAATTATAGACATCTCAAACTCACTTGCCATCATCTTGCCAAACTCCTCACAAAATTCTTAATTTATTGATCCAAAGATGATATTATCAACATAGATTTACATTACAAACAAGTCATTCCCAAGCTTCTTGGTGAAGAGAGTGGTGTCAATCTTTCCCATCTTGAATTCCTTAGAGAGTAGAAAATCTCTTAATCTCTCATATCACGCTCTAGGTGCTTGCTTCAATCTATACAAAGCCTTTCTCAACTTGTAGACATGGTTGGGTTTCTTCTCATCTTCAAAATCAGGAGGTTGCTCAACATACACAAGCTCATTGATGTACCCATTTAGAAATGCACTTTTCACATCCATTTGGTATAACTTGATGTTGTGGGCACAAGCATAAGCTAGCAAGATCCTAATTGCTTCCAATCTTGCAACCGGGGCATATGTTTCTCCAAAGTCAAGACCTTTAACTTGAGTGTAGCCTTGAGCCACTAATCTTGCTTTGTTCCTTATTACTATCCCATCTTGATCTTGCTTATTCCGAAAGATCCACTTAGTTCCAATCACATTATGATCCTTAGGCCTCTCAACTAAATCCCATACTTTTTCTTATGAAGTTGTTTAGCTCTTCATGCATAGCATTTATCCAATCAACATCCTTCAAAGCTTCATATATCTTCTTAGGTTCAATGGATGGCACAGATGAGAAATGCTCACAAAATGAAGCTAATCTTGATCTTGTTTGCACACCTCTTGAAATATCACCAATGATAGTATCCAATGGATGATCTCTTGCAACATTGGTTGGTTGAAGCCCTTGCACTTGATTGTTAGCATTCGATTGATCACTTGGTTGAGATGATGAACTAGCCATTTGTTGATCTTGCACATTGCCATTACTAGTGCTTGCTTAGATTTGATCATAAGAACCACTAGCTTGCACATTTGAGTTAGAGAGCACTTGATTCTTGTCATCTTCAACATCAATCACCTCTCTAGGCCTTAACTCACCAATGTCCATGTTCTTCATTGCATTGACCAATTGAGTGCCTCTTACATCATCTAGATTATCATCCTCCTCTTAGGAACCATTTGTTTCATCAAACTCCACATCATGAACCTCCTCAAGAATACCACTAGCCAAATTCCAAACTCTATAAGCCTTGCTAGTAGTGGAGTAGCCAAGCAAGAAGCCTTCATCACATTTCTTTTCAAATTTGCTCAATCTAGTGCCTTTCTTCAATATATAGCATTTACAACCAAAGACCCGAAAGTATGCTATGTTGGGCTTTCTTCCATTCAATAGCTCATAAGGTGTCTTTTCCATCATGGGATGACAATAGAGTCGGTTGCTATAGTAGCAAGCCGTATTGATTGCTTCGGCCCAAAATGAATAACTCACATTGTACTCACTCAACATTGATCTTGCCATATCAATCAAGGTTCTATTCTTCCTTTCAACTAAGCCATTTGATTGAGGAGTGTACTTGGCCGAGAATTGATGTCTAATTCTAAATTCATCACACAACTCATCAATTCTAGTATTTTTGAATTCACTACCATTATCACTTCTAACTTTCTTGATGGTTTTTTCAAACTCATTGTGAATGCCCTTGACAAATGATTTGAATATTGCAAACACATCACTCTTGTCACCAAGAAAGAATACCCATGTGTATCTAGTGAAATCATCTACAATCACAAATTCATACTTATTTCCTCCAATACTAGTGTATGTGGTTGGTCCAAACAAGTCCATATGCATCAACTCAAATGCCTTGGATGTGCTCATCATGCTCTTCTTAGGATGTGTATTACCAACTTGCTTTCCAGCTTGACATGCACTACATAACTTATCCTTTTCAAATGTGACATCTTTCAAGCCTCTAACTAAGTCATGCTTAATCAACTTGTTCAATTATTTCATTTCAACATGACCAAGCCTTCTATGCCATAACCAACCTATGCTAGACTTAGTGATCAAACATGTTGATAATTGAGCTTCTCTAGCATTGAAATCAACTAAGTATAGATTCTCATATCTAAATCCTTTGAATATCAAGTTAGAGCCATCTACACTTATGATCTCTACATCATCCACACCAAATATGCACTTGAAACCAAGATCACACAATTGAGCTACCGATAATAGGTTGAAGTTCAAGCTCTCTACTAGTAACACATTGGAAATGCTTAAATCATTGGATATTGCAATCTTACCAAGCCCTTTGACCTTGTATTTGCCATTGTCACCAAATATGATACTATCAATCCCATTGCTCTTGCTTTCATTGATTGAATTGAACATTTTTGAATTACCGGTCATGTGTTATGTGCACCCACTATCAAGCACCCAATGCCTTCCTCCGGCTTTATAATTCACCTACAAAAGAAGATCAATTCTTTTTAGGTACCCAAACTTACTTGGTCCTTGTAGGTTAGTCACTAAGGACTTTGGTACCCAAATGACCTTCTTCTTTGGGCCCACAATTGGTGTACCAATGAACTTAGCCTTCACACCATTAGCACCCTTATAAAGCATGTAACAAGAATCAAATTTGATTGAGGATACATTAGGTAGCTTGTTCTTGTTAGTCTTGCAACTTTGCTCTATATGTCCAACTTGCTTGTATCTATTGTAAAACTGACCATTGCCCTTCACAAAGCTAGCTTTGGGAGTGACAAAGTCTGCCTTGCCTTTCTTAGGGGTATAGCCTAATCCCTCTTTGTTGAGAGAAAACCTTTGGCTACCCAAGCACTTTAGCAAGCGAGCATCTCCACCATAGGCATTGCCTAAGACACGAGTGAGCTCATTCACCTCCTTCTTGAGGGTTTCATTTTCCACCATTAGTGATGTATCATTCATAGGTGGAGTGGTAATAGTTTTGCTACAAGAAGTGTTAGTAGGAGCAACAATAATGGGTTCATAAAAAGATTCATCAATAAGATCACATGTTAGTCCCACATCATATGTTACTATCACTTGCTCCTTCTTGGCCTCCTCCTTCTTGACTTGCTCCATGAGAGAGGAGTGAGCCTTTTCAAGCTTAGAGTGAGCTTTACCAAGCTTCTCATGGGCTTCCATTAGCCTCTCGTGAGTGGCATTGAGCTCATCAAGAGATTGCTCAAGAAATTTGACTTTCTTGTTTAATTCCTTGCACTCCTTTCTCTTCATCTCAAAGCAAGTATGCATTTGCTCACACATGTCCATGAGCTCCTCCTTGGAGTACTCCTCATCATCATCATCACTCCTACAAGCATCACTTTCATATTCATCATCATCACTCATATCATATTTTACCTTGGTAGGTTTTGCTATGAGGCATGTCGATGGAGTGTCGAAGATGGAGGGCTTGTTGTTGATGGCGATGCTTGCTAGTGCTCTCTTGATAGATTTCTTGTCATCATCACTAGAGCTATCACTATCTGAAGAGCCATCACTATCCCATGTGACCAAATAGCCTCCACCCTTCTTCTTCTTTTGGAAGGTCATTCTCTTCTCCTTCTTCTCCTTCTTTTCTTTCTTATCCTCCTTGTGCTTCTTCTTCTCATCCTCATCATTGTCACTATTGTATGGATAATTTGCTACTACATGATCAGGGCTTTTGCAATTGTAGCATCTTCTCATATACTTCTTCTTGGTGTGATCTCTTCTCTTTCTTGCACCATAGCCCTTCTTCTTCATAAATTTTCCTATCTTGCCCACAAAGAGAGCCATAACTTCATCATCAAAATTACTAAGATCATCATCATCACTTGATTCTTTCTTGGACTTGTCCTTGTTCTTTGATGATGATGAGCTAGCCTTGAATGCTATGCTTTTCTTCTTCTTGTCCTCTTCTTCCTTCTTGTCATCCTTGTTATCCCCCTCCCTTTCCACCTGGTATGTCTCTTGTGTCATGACATCACCTAGTACTTGGTTAGGGGTAATATCCTTCAATCCTCCTCTTATGATGAGCAATCTCAACATCTCAAATCTTGGAGGTAAGCACATCAAGAATCGATGGGAGACATCATCATCCTTGATCTTTTCTCCCAAAGCCTTCAAGTCATTGACAATTACTTATAGCCGATGGAACATCTCCGGAATGCTCTCATCATCCTTCATCTTGAAACTTGTCAACTTGTCCTTAAGGATGTACAACTTGGCACTCTTCACCGCTGGTGTGCCCTCATAAGTTTCCTCCAATCTCTTCCACGCCTCATTTGCTCTTTCACAATCCTTGATTTTCTCAAACACCTTGGAATCAATGGCATTGTATATGGTGTTGAGAGCCATTGTATTGCATTGCTTGTTGATCTTATCTTGGTTGGTTGGATCATTGGAATCAATGATAGCATAGTCATTCTCGGTCACTTCCCATACTTGTTCATTGATTGAACTAAGATACATCCTCATTTTTCTCTTCCAATAGTCATAGCATGTGCCATCAAAGAACGGTGGTTTGCCCCCCACATGGTTGAACACAACTTGAGCCATAATTTGATACCGAGGTTGTTAAGCCTTCAATCAAACGGTGACCAATGGCTCTAATACCACTTGAAATGTCCTAATATGGCTAGAGGGGGGGTGAATAGTCTATTTAAAATTCTATAAATCAACTAGAGCAATTTGATTAGTATGACAAATAGTGTAATGCAAACTTGCTCTAGCTCTACAAGGGTTGCAAGCCACCTATCCAACAATTCTAGTTGCAGTAATTACTTAGGCACACAAACTTGCTATGTATTTACTCACTAAGAATTCTCAATCTTGCTACTCTAAAGAGCTCAACTAGATGAATGTAAATAATAAAGCAAGCTCTCAATTCTAATTACACTAAAGAGCTTGTATCAACTAGTTTGCAAGAATGTAAATAAGTGAGTAGGGTGATTATACCAACGTGTAGGGGATGAACCAATCACAAGATGAATATATAGCCAATCACCGGAAGAATGCCAAAGACAAGAGACAATCGATTTTCTCCCGAGGTTCACGTGCTTGCCAACACGCTATGTCCCCGTTGTGTCGACCAACACTTGGTGGTTCAGTGGCTAAGAGGTGTTTCACAAACCTCGTCCACACGATAGGACACCACAAGAACCAACCCACAAGTGAGGTAACTTAATGACATGAGCAATTTACTAGAGTTACCTTTCGGTACTCCGCCGGGGAAGGTACAACTTCCCTCACAATCACCGGAGATGGCTATGAACAATCACCAACTCATGCCGATCCTCCACCGCTGCACCGAGCTGTCTAGGTGGTGGCAACCACCAAGAGTAACAAGCGAAATCCGCAGCGCAACTCGAATACCAAGTGCCTCTAGATGCAATCACTCAAGCAATGCACTTGGATTCTCTCCCAATCTCACAATGATGATGGATCAATGATGGAGATTAGTGGGAGGGTTTTAGCTAAGCTCACAAGGTTGCTATGTCAATGAAAATGTGCAAGAGTTAGAGCTTGAGCCGGCCATGGGGCTTTAAATAGAAGCCCCAACAATTAGAGCCGTTGTACCCCTTCACTGGGCACAACGTGGGCTGACCGGACGCTCTGGTCAGACAGATCGGACGTGGGCCCTCAGCGTCCGGTCACCCGATGGACGCCACGCGTCACTGGCTTCAAACGTTGTTTGTCAGATTTCAACGGCTACGAAGCTGACCGGACGCTCCGGCAAAACTGACCGGACGCTGAAGCCCCAGCGTTCGGTCGTTTCCAGTAAGCTCCTCGAGACGTATTTCTTCGACCGGACGCGTCTGGTCCACCTTGACCGGACACAGCCCAGCGTCTGGTGGTATACCCTAGCTATTGTACCGCCAGGTCAGCGCGACCGGACATAGACAGTCAGCATCCGGTGCATTCAGAACCAACGTTCGGTCACTTGATCGACGCTGGCATCTCCTCTGTCTTCTTCACCCTTGCTCAAATGTGCTAACTACCAAGTGTATCACCTTGTGCACATGTGTTAGCATATTTTCACAAACATTTTCAAGGGTGTTAGTACTCCACAAGATCCTAAATGCATATGCAATGAATTAGAGCATCTAGTGGCACTTTGATAACCGCATTTCGATACGAGTTTCACTCCTCTTAATAGTACGTCTATCTATCCTAAATGTGATCACACTCACTAAGTGTCTTGATCACTAAAACAAAATGACTCCTACATTTTATACCTTTGCCTTGAGCCTTTTATTTTTCTCTTTCTTCTTTTCTAAGTTTAGGCATTTGACCATCACCATGCCATCACCATTGTCATGATCTTCACCATTGCTTCATCACTTGGAGTAGTGCTACCTATCTTATAATCATCTTGATAAACTAGGTTAGCACTTAGGGTTTTATCAATTAACCAAAACCAAACTAGAGCTTTCAATCTCTCCCTTTTTGGTAATTAATGACAATCCTTATACAAAGATATGAATTAAAGTACATTTGAATCCATGTTGCTTGTCCAAACATATTTACCATGTGTAAAGGATATGGACAAGTTTCATGAACTCCAAATAATAGTAATTGCTCCCCCTACATATGTGCTAAGAGTTTGGATTGTAGCTTGCACATATGCTTAGATAGGAAATATAGGAATCAATTTCTATCAAATGATGCTAAGATATAATAGATGGACCTTTTAAGTGTGATACCAATCGGAGTGCACCAATATACCATCCTTAGCACCATTAGTAACTAGACATATATAAGAACTAGAATACCCCGTGAGATCAACATTACATGCAAGGGTCTAGTTTCCATAGAATGAACATAAGTCTAGTTACTTAGCCTATGCATGCTAGTTTTTTATTTCAACATTCAAACCTACAACTAGCATACACCATTGCTTCATCACTTGGACTAGTGCTACCTATCTCATAATCATCTTGATAAACTAGGTTAGCACTTAGGGTTTAATCAATTAACCAAAACCAAACTAGAGCTTTTATGCGCGAAGCTTGTTTTTGAGGCTTCTCCTGCGCAGGCAAAAAATGGCTCCTGCTCTTGACCGTCTCTCCATGCAGAGCCCTTTCCAAAACAGGCATTTGGCACAGCTCCTGCAGGAGCCGGAGCTGAAGCCCCTACAGGAGCCCTACCAAAGAGGTCCTGATTTTATTAATAAAAAAGATAGTGATAAGCTAACTCTTCGTAAAGTGGTAAGCTCATACATTTTTTCAATAATTTCTCTATTTTGTCTATCTACTCCTTTTGTCCTGAAAAAAAGTCTTTGACTCGTATTTCGAGGAGTTAAAAAATCCAAACTCTGGCTAAATATATATTAAAATATTAATGTTTGTGATACCATATAAGCATCATGAGATAGATCACATCATATATAATATAACAAACCTAATTAGAGATATAACTGTTGATACTATTTCTTATAAATTCGGTCAAAGTTAAGATTGATCGACTCATCACAATATGAGATGGAGACTTAGGACCAATTTGGCAAAGCTCCTCTTGCTCTAGGTTGTCTGTGGAAGCCGATTCTTTGACTGAAATTGATTCTTTATAATTCTCTAAGATAAACTCTACGATACAATGATTATCAGCATGTTCACTTGGTCGTAAACGATCGTAAATTTTCAGCCAGAACAGTATTTTTCCTTCACACCAAACCAGTCAACAGTAATAATCCACGATCATATACGATCGTATCAGCACCAACCAAACAGGTTGTATATATATGCATGGAGTGAATAAGAAGAAGCTATTTTTTTCAGCTCTCAGTTTCCTAGTTCATTTTAGAAAATCACTTCACTGATTCAAGAATCGCTTCTCAGTAAAAAAGAACTGCTCTGCCGAACGGGACAGAAGGAGTATATATATATAGTCACCAAAAAGTTAAATGACTAAACTCGCTGTAAGACTAAACACCTGCGCTACCAGTCTACGGTCTACGACAACGAAACAAGAAGCCCACTGCAAGATGGGGATAGAATCTGATAGCGGCCCACTATGACTTTAGGAACGGACAAATTTAAGGGTGTTTGATCCAGCTACTAAAATTTAAGAGGCATATCGGGAGAATGTTATATGAGGTATTCGGATACTAATAAAAAACAAATTACATAATCCGTCAGTACTCCACGAGACAAAATTTTTAACTCTAATTAATCCATCATTAGCACATATTACTGTAGTAAACATTGTCAAATCATGGACTAATTGGGCTCAAAAGATTCATCTCCCAAATTAGTCGCAAACTATGTAATTAGTTTCATAATTAGTCTATATTTAATACTCTATGCATGTGTCCAAACATTCGATGGGACAAGCGACTAAAATTTAGGAGGGGCAACCAAACACGTTATGCCGCAGGCCGCAGCTTTGACTTCAAAGTGTGCGTTCGACGACACTTCGGCCATGTTTGATTTCTACAGACGCTTCTAAAATTTCTGTCACATCGAATGTTTAGACACATGCATAGAGTATTAAATATAGACTAATTACGAAACTAATTACACAACTTACGACTAATTTGTGAGACGAATCTTTTAAACCTAATTAGTCCATTATTTGACAACGTGGTACTACAGTAACCATATGCTAATAACAGATTAATTAGACTTAAAAAATCGTCTCGTAAATTAGCCTCCATCTATGTAATTGATTTTATATTTAATCTATATTTAGTATTCTTTATTAATATCTAAATATTCGATGTGACATAAATTTGAGCCCCTTAAATAACCAAACACTCCCTTCACCGCCGCACTCGGATGACCCACTGTGACTGCAAATCTACGGTAGAGTAGGTGTCAGGCATCAGACGTCAAACTCGGATGACCCGATCCATGCAACACCGAGGAAAAGCGCTGAACGTGCGTGCGGACCGGCAGCACCCGTCCCGTCCGTCGTCTATGGACACGCCGAGGGCGTGCCAGCCACCAGCGCCTACTCCCTTTCCGTTCCTGTCGGTTCCATTCGTCGGTGATTTCTCGATTCTACTCCTATCTGCTCACCAAAAAGTCAAATAACTAACCCCGCAATAAGCCGAGATGAGCGCATGATTCACGGGCACACACGATGACACGATTGGCTAGGAAAAAGTACCAAAAACACTTTTCGATCTGCGCGGTTTAAGATGTGGTTTATAGAAGTTGAGTGGAGTCATGTCATCTGTATCTTGTCATGTGCCGGTGCAAAGCATTGTAGTCAAGCTTTGTACTGTACTACTGGCATCCACTTAAGAAATTGGAACGGAAGCATGTCCTGTTGTTTTCCGTTTTGCCGTTCGTTTCCGTAATTCCGTGACTACAACAGAGGATTAACCTACTGAACGGATGATGTCACCAGTGCTCCGTATGATGACCTCCTTTTTTGACAATGCAGCACACATTAGTTGGTGCAACTATCTTAATCTAACTATCTCAGACCGGAAAGGTTCCTCAGAGACAGAGCAATCCAACTGAGGCTCTGTTCGCTTATCTTATAATCTGTTTTTTAGTCGAAATAGTATTTTTTCTCACAATAAATTAGTCGGAATAGTGTTTCGGTTTATTTTTTCAGTGAAGCGAACGGGGCCTGAACTGACAAAAAAAAACTGCATTTGGCTTTGTTAATAAAACACTGTATTTTACACCACTTGGTATCATGATATGAGACTAGCTGGTAGTTGGCCGTCCTAAGCTTTAGCTAAGACATCTCCCCGGTGTCAACGAACTGCCAGACAAAGCATCGTGCAAACCTTCACTGCCTATCGCGCCCCCTGTGTTGGCCCTCAACTTTAAGAAAAAAAATCATCGAGTTTATGAGTAAAGTTAATCATGGTTTAAGATAAGATGTGTGCAGGGCAACTAAGGCCCCGTTTAGATCCAAAAATTTTTAGGTTTTGGGTACTGTAGCACTTTCGTTTGTATTTGGTAATTAGTATCTAATTATGGACTAATTAGGTTTGAAAGTTTCGTCTCGCGATTTCTCACCCAACTGTACAATTTTTTTTTTTCGTCTACATTTAGTACTCCATGCATGTGCCGCAAGATTCGATGTGACGGGCACAGCGCAAAAAATTTTGGCTTTTGGGGAAACTAAACGGGGCCTAACGCAAAGCAACAAGAGGCGTTTCAAGGTAAAGCAAGAGGTGGACCAGTCACTGACTGACAGATACGAGAAAGAAAGCAGGGGACACGGCACTCGCGACAAACTCAACGCATCTCATGAGTCATATGCTTGCTAAAACAACTGCAAAAAGACTGACGGTGGAGCTTGACATCTTTGTAGCGCTGTCGTTCCATCTCATGTGGCTGAAGCCGGATCGTAGGCGCCTGCTCGCATCGTTCCATCGCTGTCGATGCGTTCGAAGTGAAAAACAGACCACCGGCCAACGCTGTGCACGGAACGGCATTGATCCGGCTTTAGATAAAGGACATGTTCGCTCGTCTTATAAGCCGTACTTTTTCAATCAATGAATAATATTTTTTTTAACAATAAATCAGACAATAATACTTTCAGCCATGGCTATCAGCCAAACGAACAGGGCAAAAAGTTGTTGTCGAGCAGTAATAGCTTTTTTGTATTAAAGGGTTCCAGTGACTTTTGCCGGATTCCAGTTGAGGCCTTGTTTAAATCCAGGGTGTAAAGTTTTGAGGTGTTACATCGGCTGCTACATGAGGTATCGCATGGGGTGTTCGGATACTAATAAAAAAATAAATTACAGAACCCATCAATAATCCACGAGACAAATTTATGGACTAATTAGGCCTAATTAATCTGTCATTAGCATATATGTTACTCTAGCACCATATTGTCAAATCATGGACTAATTAGGCTTAAAAGATTCGTCTCACAAATTAGTCATAAACTATACAATTAGTTATCTTTTAATCTATATTTAATACTCCTTACATATGTCAAACCTTTCCTTGGATAGAGAGTAACTATACACGGGATAGAGAGTAACTATAGGCGGATGAAACTGAATCTTGACGCCGGATGGTGACGGAATGTGCTAGTGCTAATACTCGTACCAACAGACGCTGTGCACTTGTCAGGGATCAGCTGTCACATCCAATGCTTTTACTGCCGGAATGTCGGAATGACAAGTTTGTGTGTCTTGCGCTGCGCCCTGCCTGAAATTCGTCAGTGTCGGAAACTTCTGATCGGCAGAAGGGTTGTCGTTAAGTTCGTAATAACCGATAAAGCCCAAGATCCTGGGTAAACCGTTAGCCAGTTCAAAACTTGAAATGAACACATTGCCGCTAACGCGGACAAAGGGCACAGCCGAACCGAATGTCCCCTGATCAACATGCATGCCACGTCCGTCGTTCAATCATGCATGGGCAGTAGTGGTCCGTTACCTGACCACCCAATTTAACGATCAATAGTTTTTTTTTCAAAACAAAAAGAGACAACAAAATCGTCGTTCCAACAGAATGAAAATTGGAATCCATACGGTGGCAACTCCCAATGTCCAACGGATTAGTCACATACTGTAGCTCACTAGATATGCCGTATGCGCGACGCAGGAACGGGTCGTCGTCGATGCCGAAACCTGTCCGCGTCCAAATTCCAGGCCTCCCTTTTCGTTATTATTACTCCCTGATGAATGACAAGATATCATCCGCCCCCGTAGCAACTGCTACCGAACCGCCCGTGGCTGCCGGACCGGCTGCTACCGACGCTGCGGCACACAGGGTGGGAAGGAATGCGCCGCGCCGTGCAGTACCGCCCCCAGAGAATGAGCAGGGTTTCAGCGCCCGCCTGAGCCTGACCCGACGCGGACGATGCAGAATTCCACGGCCACGGCGCACGTATACGTTTTAGCACGCCGCCTACTGCGGATTTGATTCGATATGCGGACTGCACGGGCGGCACGGCGTCCGCACCCGCGACCCCGAGCGCGAGCACGCACCGGCCTCGCCCGCCCTTTCTTCTTATGCGTTTCCTTCCAACCCGCAGCCCAGGCTCTGGCTCCCACCGCGGACGGCGGACAACGCCGCTGCCGAACCGTTTGCGCTCCGCTTCCCACGGAACCCAAATTTTGCAGCCGTTTGACCCCCGCGCGCCGAGAGCGAGAGGTTGTAGCCGTTTCCTCCTCCTCCTCCTCCGCAGTAGAACGGCAGCGCCAGGTTCTCGATCGAGCTGCTCCCTTCCCTTCACTTCCCTTCATTACCCGCCGCCGCGGCGCACAGTGCACGTACGTACGTGGATGGGCTGCAAGGGGTCGAAGCACGCGCTGCATGGGGGCTGCAGCGGGCTGCCGGCGGCGCGACCGCCGGAGCCGCATCAGCAGAGGCGCTCATCGGGCCGCCTGCAGGCGGCGCCGCGGCACTCCGTCGCGCTGCGGTCGTCCACGCTCGGGACGCTCAGCCTCGACCGCGCCGCGGTGGCCGTCGCGGCAGCGGGCGTCCTTTCTTTCGACGCTGCCGCAGGAGGAGGAGGAGGACGAGGCGGCGGGGACGAGGACGACGAGGGGATGATGAAGGTCGGCAACGACGTCGTCGATGGCGGCGCAGGGACGATGACGAAGCTGCTGCTGGGGCCGCCGTCGCGGTCGTTCGGCGGGTGTTGGTGCCCGACGACGCCACCGCCCGTGGCGGTGGCGGCGCCGCCGCCGAAGCGGCAGAAGCGGGTGGTGGCGGCGGCGGCGTCGAGGGTCGTCGCCGCGCCGCCGCGGACGCCGAACAAGACGCCGGTGCGCGACCCCGAGGAGATCAACGTGTGGGAGCTCATGAAGGGGCTCGACGACGACGAGGAGGAGGATGATGAAGAGACGGACGACGGCTGCGTCGTCCATGGCGCAGGCGGTGAGCGGAATAAGTCGCGGTCGGCGCCCGGGTCCCCCGCGGTGTTCGACCCGGAACTCCTGGACGTGTTCCGGAAGGCGCTCGATGACCTGGCGACAACACCTGACTCGCCTCTTCCTGATGATTTCGTCAAACGCGACGGAGGCGGCGGTGACGTCGAGAAGCGCGCCAAAATTCAGACGTTCCCGGGCATCGTACGGGCACGGGTCGACGTGTTCCAGGAAAAGATCAACGCCAAGACGAAGCTAGCAGCCAAGAAGGCCTTGCCGCCGCCGCCGCCGGAGAGCGCGGGCCGAGTCGTCGTGTACCTCACGAGCCTCCGCGGGATCCGGCAGACGTACGAGGACTGCTGGTCCACAAGCGCGATCCTGCGCGGCTACGGCGTGCGCGTGGACGAGCGCGACCTGTCCATGCACGCGGGGTTCAAAGACGAGCTCCGCGCCGCGCTCGGCGATGACGGAGGCCGCCGCCTGCCGCAGGTGTTCGCGGACGGCCGGCACCTGGGCGGCGCCGAGGAGGTCCGCCGCCTGCACGAGGCCGGGGAGCTGGCGTCGGCCCTCGCTGCCTGCGACGCGCCGTGCGCCACCAAGGGAGGCGCCGGCGCGCAGGACTACGCCTGTGCTGGCTGCGGCGGATTGCGGTTCGTGCCGTGCGACGGGTGCTCTGGCAGCTGCAAGGTGTTCGTGGAGGACGAGGATGGCTCCGGTGGCGGAGGAGCGTTCAGGCGGTGCCCGAGGTGCAACGAGAACGGGCTAGTGAAATGCCCCGTTTGCTAGAATATTCGTGCAAACTTTTTGCGAGTTTGTGTGGAATTTTTTAGAAGGCTTTTTTCTCTCTCAAGGTGTTTGTTTAGTTTGACGAGCTGTTCCGATCGTGAATGAATTCGTGATCGACTTCTTGTACAGATCAAGAGAAAACAAACAGTTTATTGGACCTGACCTCGTGGCATCAAGGCCAAACAGGGACGAAGCCAGAAAAAAATTAGGAGGGACCGAACAAAAGTGCTACAACAACTTGGCTCTACTATGACCCCTCACAATAGACAAATATGATAGTCAGAAAGTAGTCTTATATTAAAAACATTGGTTAACGATGAAATTCACAAAATACATCATGAAAAATAAAGGAAGCAGTTCATTCATACCGAAAGGTCAAATTATGAAACTAATAGACGACGTTTGACGTTGACACACATTATTCATCCGAAGTAACAATCTAGACAAATAGATATAATTGATTAGTCAAACATATATGGACCGCCAAATTATGAATTTAGAAGAGAATAGAGCATACCACTAATTTTTTAGGCAATAACATACAACGCTTTTTCATATCTTGAAACCGTTTTTTGATCTTTTTATTATCAATCTTTATAAATATCTCATTCTCATTATAGCATATCATCAAGTCATTGAGCCAGTCATCACCCATTTTACTAAGCAAATCTGTCTTTATAATAGACATGGCTGAAAATATCCTCTCAACTGAAGCCGTTGCCACCGGTAGTATCAAGGTTAGCTCAATGAGACGATAAACCAATTTATAAGATTCGTGCATTTTAGTCTTCACCATAATTTCAGCAACTTTTTCAAGTTCAGTGCATCCAAGAAATTCTAGAGTTTTTCTAGCACGATTCACAAACTGTCTAAGTTGATTTGGCAAAACAACAAGTTCACCAATATCAAAATCATCAGCATAAATTTCAGCAAGCCTCACAAGTTTGTCCATATCAAAATTAGAGAAGGAGTTCCTTGGGTTAAAAGCAGCCATACATACTAATAACTCTAAACTAATTTCACTGAACCGATGATTCAACTCAGTCAAGATGACATCAATGGCGACAAGAAAAATCTCAACATGATAGTAATGCATGTTTGTTACCTTTTGTTTTCTTCGTCTAGATGTCCCTTTAACATTTATTTTCTTACCCATATCTGGCACTTCAATCCCATTCTTCTTACAGAATGTTTTCACTTTTTTGAGTAATGGCTCCCATCCATTTTTCCTCATATCCTGCAAGCTATCTTTCACATCCGTGATCAAATGCATTGCTTCAACTATGTCTTGATCCTTCCTTTGCAAAGCATGTGACAAAATATCTGTCATGCTCAATAATTCTATCATCAAATGCAGGATGAACACAAAATCAAAGCTCTCTATTTTTTCAATTAAACCTAAAGCTCCACCATTACATGTTGGTTTAATAGAATCTTTCTTCACTATCTCAAGGACATCTATGATAGCCTCCCACATGACCAAAATGCGAAGCAAAGTTTTAAGATGTGAACCCCATCTAGTATCTCCATGCCTAGCTAGGCTGGTTTCTTGATTTAAACCTCTTCTAGTCATAATCTCACCATTCTCAATCTTTTCTAGCAACACATCATGATGCTTTGTAAGCAAGGCATCTTTTCTCATGCAACTTGCACCCACATTGTTGATTATTAAAGGAATATAGTTAAAGAAATTTGCAATGTCTGCACTAGAAGTCAAAACGGTAACAACCATTAGTTGCAATTGATGGGCAAAACAATGCACATAGAAATGATAAGGATTTTCATCGCGAATCAATTTTTGCACCCCATTAAATTCACCTCTCATATTAGAAGCTCCATCATACCCTTGCCCACGGAGCATAGAGATAGACAAATTGTGACTTGAAAGCATACTAACCAAAGCTTCTTTCAATGCAATAGCTGTACAACTCTGAACATGCTAAAGTCTAAGAAATCTTTCCACCACTTTCCCTTCATCATTGACAAACCTGCACACCACATTTGTTTGTGTTAGTATAATTGTAGAAATAATTATAAAAAATCTATGCACAAAATTGCAATTGTAAAGTACTAACCTTATAATCACTGCCATTTGCTCTTTTATTGATATATCTCGAGACTCATCAATAAGCATCGAGAATTTTCTACCTCGAATCTCATCCATAATGACAGATGTGACTTCCTCTACACAAGCTTTTGCAAGGTCCTTTTGTATATCATTCAGGAGATAACACTTGACAATTTTTAGAACCTTTGTCATATGCGTCCTTCACAATCTCAACCTTATCTTTATATCAATCAACCATCTCTCCGAATGTACCCTTGTTGAAGGAAGTAGAACTCTCATCATCTCCACGAAAAGGTTGCCCTTGTGATATGAGAAATCTTGCAACATCTAAAGAAGATGTCAAACGAATCTCATATCGTTTTTCTTCCTCCGTGCTTACCTCAACTAATTTTCAACCCACACTTGTCCTTTGGTTCATAAAGTCATCACACTTTAGCCTAGCCTCTACATGAGGCTTGCAAGCACTTTGCTTACTAAAAGATTTCTTTTTCCTGTTCTCTGGATTGTACCCTCTGCAAGCTAAGCTTGTACTTTCTAGCATGTCCAAATGGGCAGTTCACAAATGTTTACGGATAGTAATCACTCAGAATGCCAATTATTATGTTTACATATAGTAGTAACTCAGGCCTTGTTTAGTTCCTCATAAAGTTTACTTCCTATCATATCGAATGTTTGGACACATGCATGAAGTATTAAATATAGACTAAAAAATAACTAATTATACAGATTGAGACTAATTTACGAGACAAATTTTTTAAACCTAATTAGTTCATGATTTGACAATGTGGTGCTACAGCAAACATGTGCTAAATAACGAATTAATTAGTAAATTCGTCTCGCGGATTACTGAAGACTTCTATAATTTATTTTATTATTACTGTCCGAACAAACCCACCATCTCAGTTGTTATACGACAGCAACAGCCAACAGGTACATGCTTATATCAAAAAGAAAAGAAAAAACAGCAACACATACATTGCCGGGTCAGCTTGTCACTGACAACCGGATGACGGATTCTCTCTCCCGCCATACCCATCCAACCGATGACCTGCTTGCTATGTCTGTGGGTCTTCCTCAATGGTGTGAAGCTATCATCCAAGGATATGCCAATGATCCTCATGCCTCAAATCTCATTACCAAGCTCCGTCGCGTCGGCAGTTCCAAATTTCTGCCTCAACGATAACACAGAAAACGGAGGGCCGCGGATGCCGATAGCACGGAGACCACAACCCTAGCGAGTGGCGATGAAGGGATCATCACGCGTCAACCGTGGAGAACGCCGGAGGGCCAGGAATCGCCGCAGCCCGTCGAGCTGAGCCAATGGTCGTGCTTTGTTCCCGTCGCTGGTTCCCCTCATGGGCTGAATTGCCGTGATCTTTCCTCAGAAAATTGTCAGCGGCAAGGGGCGCTGGTGTCCAATATGGCCCAAAATTGTCAGTGCCATGGGCTACAATTCCTACAAAGCCGTTCCATCTTTGTCCACCGGCAACGAAATCAGAGTGAGCTGCTATAGGGCTGCTGTAGATTACTGTTTAAATGGACATTATAATGGGCAGTGCACATGCAGGCCGGTTTTTGGATCGGCAAACTGCCCCAGTTTCCTTTTGCACCAAACAGGTAGACGGCAGCCCCATCTCTTCTTGCAGCCTGGTGATGTTTGCGTTCACTTTGGGGGCCGTCATGGATCTTTCTTTATGTACAACTGCAGCAGGATTTCGAACTTGTACATTTCTTCTACCCTATAAAACGACCTGACTATTAAAAATTAACAAATCCCTAAATAAAAAATAAAATTAAACAAGGGTCCATAACGGTTGCGTCGAGCAGCCAGGACACCCCGACAACTCCTTTCCTGACACAGCTGTTAGCTCCTGGATCTCTCGGAACGGATGAGTCGACCACTCACCAGTGGAGCCGATCACTCATTATAGTTAAAGATAGAAGATGGGAGGGAGAACAGAGCACACACCCTCACAGCACAGGGACCAGTGTTGGTCGAAGCTCTGCAGGGGAGATGGTAAAATTAATCTCGCTCTTTTTACTGAGTTGCAGTGACAAACTATATATACAACTCTACCCATCTAATCCTATAGTGACTAGATGTGACAGCAGGGCTGACTTTGGCGTCTGCCCCTGTTGTGGCTACAGTGCTGCATGAGAGCCTTTCGACGTCTGCCCCTGCAGCAGCAGCAGCAGGGAGCCCTTTTTCGACGCCTGTCCCCTGCCGTGCATTCACACAGGGGAGCAGCAAATTGCATAACAATTCTTCCCCTAATCCCGCTGCTAACCCTAGAACCCCCTCCATGCCAATCATCTTCTTCAGCTCCATGAACCGAAGACGGCCAAGCGGCTTGGTGAGGACGTCCGTGAGTTGCCGACCAGTTTCGACGAAGTCGATGACGATCTGCCCTCCATTGACATAATCCCTAAGAAAGTGGAACTTAACGTCGATGTGCTTGCTCCGGTCGTGAAGAACCAGATTCTTTACGAGGGCGATGGCGGGCTGGTTGTCCACCATCAGTGCTGGTGGGTGAGCTTCTACACCGGTCAGCTCGTCCAGCAGCCGGCGTAGCCACACAGCTTGGCACGTCGCTGTGGCCGCCGCCACTTACTCTGCCTCGCACGTGGACAGCGCGCACCACCTTTTGTTTCAGCGACAGCCATGAAATTGGAGCTGATCCGAGGAAGACGAGCACGCCAGAGGTGCTCCGTCGTCCGTCGATGTCCCCCACCATGTCTGCATCGCTGAACACAGTGAGCTATAGCCTACTTCCGCCAGTCTTAGGGAAGATGATCCCATGATCCACCATCCCCTTGGCGTAGCGCAGTAGCCGCTTTATCGTAGCCCAGTGATCCTCTCGGGGATCCTCTATGAAGCGGCTGACGTAGCCCACTACGAACGCAATGTCCGGCCTCGTGTGGACCAGATAGCACAGACCACCGATGATGCTTCGGTAGAGTGTTGTATCTACCTTCGCCACGGTACTGGCCTTCGTTAGCTTTAGCCGCTCCTCCATCGGAATCACGCACGGCTTGCACTCAGCCATGCCGCTCCGCGCCAACAGCTTCGAGGCGTACACGCTCTGACCAAGCATGAGCGCCTTCTTCCCCTGTTTCACCTCGATGCCGAGGTAGTAGGAGAGCGCACCGAAATCGCTCATTCAAAAACGAGCCGCCATCTCGCGCTTGAAGCTATCGATGTCCTCCGTATGCACGCCGATGACGATCAAATCATCCACATACACGTCGACGATAAGCTCCTCCTTCTCCCGTCGTCGTGTGTAGAACGCGTGCTCGGTTGCGCATCGTGTGAACCCAAGCTCACCCAATGTGGCGTTAAGCTTGGCATTCCACCCTCATGAGGCCTGTCGCAGCCCGTAGAGCGTCTTGCGTAGTCGGAGCACCCTGTGCTTCGCTACCTTGACGGCGAAACCCAGAGGTTGCCTAACGAAGACCGTCTCTGCCAGTTCGCCATTGAGGAAAGCTGATTTTATGTCCAGATGATGGACGCACCAATCATTCGCTGCTGCCAAAGTCAGAAGCAGTCGAACGGACTCCATGCGCGCTACCGGCGTAAAAACTTTCTCGAAGTCAATGCCCTCGCGCTGAACAAAGCCTCGGACGACGAGGCGCGCCTTGTGCTTAACAATGGCGCCATGCTCGTCCTGCTTGACCTTATACACCCACTTTAGGCCGATCGGACGGTATCCTGGAGGTGGATCGATGAGCTCCCTAGTCTTGTTTTCCTCGATCGCCTTCATCTCCTTCAGCATCGCTCATCGCCAATTTGCATCGCGCTCGACCAGCACGAACGTGGGTGGTTCCTCTGCACTGACGAGAAGCAGCTCTGGGTCATTGAGCAGCCGACCCGTCAGGCCTGAGGGCCCTGTGCCACCGACGATGTCGTCCAGCCTACGGAACTGCACCTCCTCATCGTCATGAAAAGCATCCACGAACTCAGTGATGTCACTTGGAGGTGAGGCGAACTCGATCGGCATCGATGGAGTTCCCTATTCCGCTGGAGTAATCGGCACAGCACCTGGAGTGCTCGGCACCCTGACTGCAGTGCTTGGCACTACTCTTGGAGTGGTCGGCACCACTGCAGGAGTGCTCGGCACTAGTCTTGAAGTGATCGGCACCACTGTAAGGCCTCTCGGCTCCGCTACGGGAGCGTTCGGCACCTGTCCTGGAGTGGTCGTCACCACTGTAGGATCGCTCGGCACCACTCCTGGAGTGCTCGGCATCTCTCCCGGAGTGCTCCGCACGGCCCCACGAGTGGTCAGCTTTGCTGGTGAGTGGTCGGCTCACCCGTTCCGAGAGATCCAGGGGCTAACAACAGCGACATGCATTTGCATGTACAGCATCCAAGAGCTGATCGACCACGAAAGTGTCGCAAAAAGAGAAGAACTCGAAGACGACATCGACGCCCAAAAAGTTCATCGATGTGACTATTCATGGATTGTCAATGGTGGATGCGTATGTGTCCCTTAACAACTATCAGCCTGTTCGTTTGGCTATGGCTTGTCGTAAACGATCGTAAATTTTCAGCCGGAACATTATTTTTCTCTCACACAAACCAGCCAGTAGTACTTCTTCACGAACCAGCAACGATACGAACCAGCCAACCGAACAGGCTGTATCTAGGCCACACTGCACAAGGCAATTTCGTTGTCGGCTTCTGCACAACCGGACACCCAAGCTGCCATCAGGCGTTGTGGTTGTGGACGGCTCTTTCTATCTGCCAAGGGGGTGTTTGGTTCCACGGACTAAATTTTAGTCCATGTCACATCGGACGTTCGGATGTTAATTAGGAGGACTAAACATAAGTTAATTATAAAACTAATTACACAGATGGGGACTAATTTATAAGACAAATTTATTAAGCCTAATTAATTCATCATTAGCATATGTTTACTGTAGCACCACATTGTCAAATCATGGACTGATTAGGCTTAAAAAATTCGTCTCGCAAATTAGTCGCAATCTATGTAATTAGTTATTTTTTAATCTATATTTAATATTATATATATGTGTCAAATATCCGATGAGACAGGGATTAAAATTCTATCTAAGAAACCAAACGGACCCCAAATGTGTTCTGACTTCTGAATCCCTGCGTTTCGGCCAGGTCCAAAGCCCCGCTAGCTGGCCCACACTGGTTATATGGCTCTGCTGCGAGGATGCATGTGTGTTCTAGCGACGTAGGCCTGCAGTGCAGGTACATACACCATCTCAACCAAAACATAGACATAATAATGGGACACCAGCTTTTTGTTGCAAATGCGGCTCAATCTCGCGCCCTACAGCTTCATTATATTTCCACTCGAGATGTCGAACTCGGGGGTTAATGCCCCATCCCCGTTCCCGCGGGGATAAATTTCTCCTGTCTCCGTTCCCGTAAAGGCTCATGGAGAGCACTTTTTCCCTATCCCCGTCCCCGCTCGGGGATTTAATCTCCGCGGGGATCCCTATCCCCGCAACACGTGAAGCACGCTCGCTGCAGCCGTCGTGGACGCCATCGATGAGCACGTGGCCAGGAGCGGCCACCTCGCCCGCGGATCTGACCACCACGGTCGCAGATCCGCCTGGAGAAGCCGCTGGAGGTGCTCCTCGGCCAGATCCGCCGCTGAGCTCAAGGGAGAGAGAGGATCCGCCGCTACTGGAGGTGCTCCTTGGCCAGATTCGCCGCAGAGCTCGAGGGAGAGGGAGGATCCGCCGCCGGGGTACGCCATCGCCCGCACCCGCGAGAGGGAGGCTGTGCCGCCCCGCGCGATGCCGCCACGGGTGGGCCACCACACCGAGGATCCGCGTTGCCCCGCCATAGATCCACCCGGCCTCGGCATGGATCTACGCCGCCGAGCGCTGTGAGGGCCGCTCCGCCATGATCCGCGCCGGAGGGAGGAGAGAGGACGCCACTACGGAGGGAGGACGGCGCCGTGAAGGAGGGAGGAGAGGGCGCGCAAGAGGGAGGGAGCAGGGAGGAGAGCGCTGGAGGGAGGGAGATTGGGAGAGGGCGCGCAAGAGGGAGGGACCGAGGGAGGGAGTGACCGGATGGGGAGTGATCGGGAGGAAAGCGCCGTGACGTGCGGGTGAGGGAGGGTGCGGACCAGCAGAGACGAGGAGGCGGGCGTGGAGCTGTGCGGCGTGAACGGGGTGTTGGAGAATTAGGGTTTGGATGACGCGTTATATACCTCCGCGACTGGGCCTTTACATGGGCCGGCGCCTGCTGCGTGCTTCGTGGCCTCACGGGGCGGGTTGGCGGGGATCGGGGTCGGGGACCAGGCAACCATCCCCGTCCCTGCCATCCCCGACGGGACAGCCTTCTTACCAAATATTTTCCGTGGGGATTAATTTTCCCCTATCCCCATCCCCTAATGGAAGAATTCCCCGCAGAGAATCAGGGATCGGTCCCCGTTGACATCTTTAATTTCCACCACCATCATCCATTCATCATTCATGCATGGCTCCCGGCACTGCGGCAGTGACCACTGGCCAGTGGGCAACGCTGCCGCCCACCAACTCAGGATCATCATCTTGGATCAAATCGATCAACACTTGCATGCATCTAGTATATATCCGTTCGCGTACGTGGTCAAACGCATCGGCGACGTCACACATGCGATTGTCGCGTCGCGAGGCAGCCCACCGGTAGGTGGCTGCCCGGAGGCAGGCGGACACCGTGCTCGCGGCCGCCCACACAGGCGGCGACGGGGTCCCCGCGCGTCCGATCCAGCCGGATTCATGCATGGTCCCTGGGGGCGCTGGGCATGTCGTGCTTAGCTGCCCGGCCGGCAACCGTAGCGCCGCGACCGATCCAGGCGGTGCGTAACCACTGCTCTCGATCGATGCGGCGTGCGCGATCCGATCCTGGACACCAAGCAGTAGGGCGATGTGTATCGATGTAGTTTTTTCTTTCTTTCTTTGAGGGGGTGTATCGATGTAGTTGCAAGCTGCCATAGCTAATTCTCTGCGGAATCCAGCAGGGCTCTGCTAAACAGTTTTTTTAAGAGATAAGTGATTCTCTGCTGATTCTGTGAAGCGATTCTCTGAAGTGAACTAAGAGGCTAAGAGCTAAAAAAAAAATAGCTTTCTCTTGATTCTGTGAAATGATTTTACAATGTAATTTTAAGAGTTTATGCTAAAGGATCAAAGAGAATCATTTTGAACCACAAAATCACTTCTCTTAGAAAATCAACTTCCAAAGAGAATCAAAATCAGATAGAGCTCTATCAAACATGCCATAATATGAGCAGTCCATCTCCACTTAAACTCCTCAAGAAATTTAGGGTCGATATACTTCCTCGAAGGTCTAATGGAATCAGTACTTTTTATTTCTTTATGTACAAGTTCAGTTTTAAGTTCAAATGTTATGAGCTTGAGAGTTGAGACAGATTTCCGAAAAGAAACCCCGACATTTGCACAATACTACGTATGAAAGCCTGGAGATTCCCTTGAAGAGTGAGCTTGAGAGTTCTAGATCAAGTCACCGAAGTTTGATGTTCTCATGATCTCATCGGTAAAAGGTTGTGGTCAAAATGCATATTAATGATTATGTCGATCCATGTCTTAAAGCATGGACGAAAGCCATACTCTGCAAAATTTCTATTTCGAAACAATATTTAAAAATTTCCCCTCCAATAATTATCACGTGGGAATGCCGGCTGCCTGATTCAGCGCGCGCGGTACCACCTGAATCCAGGTCCGCCGATCTTCTCAAACAGTCAAAGAAGGTCTCTGCTCGATCAGCTGACAGGAAATTCACAGGATAATGGAGCACGCATGCCGCATGCAGCAGATTCCAGGAGCACTCGTTGCTGCCCCGGTCGGCTGGCTCTGCAGCAGCCAGCAAGACTTGAGACGAGTCCACTCCAGATGCATGCACTGGGAAACAAACAGAAACAGCTAGAGCTAGTAGCAACTAGCTAGCTAAGCCAGTAGCGCTCCAGTGCCGCAGCTGCTATCAACCTTGAAGTCCGGTAACGCCCAGATCACGAGCTGCTCGGAGACAACAGGGTGGGGCAGAGCAGCATTGATCTGGTCGGATCCACACACGTCGAGTCACCATTGCTGCAGCAGAACGCAGATCGATCGAGCGTCACCGGCAGGCAATGCCAGCGCAATCAAGCGCGGCAAGTGCATGCCCCCGGCCCCGGCTGGCCATGGCGGGGAGATGTGGGTTGAGCAGGAGGCTGCTATGTGAGTGAGCCGCCGATGGGGACGACCGGGAGTTGGCCCACGCACAGGCCGCAGCATTGGCCGTGGCCGGGGTGTGTCTTGCTTCGCGCCTAGATGCACGACAAGGTTTGCAATTTGGCAGGCATTTATTTGGCTGCACTGAGGAGGGTAACCGACACTCTACTAGTAGGTGTTTTGTGACGATAGATTTGTGCGGTGTTTCTGTTTAAGGTCACCTTCGAAATTCAGAAACCTCACGTAACGTAATGGCAACCAACATATTTGTTCCAAAATGGACGTTAATAATAATAATAATCTTTATCTTACTATTATACTATTACTGTTCAATGATGGTACGGGATCCGATTCCAAGAGTATCGGTTCGGCCACAGCGAACCACCACGTCTGATAGTGATATATAGTACTTGCACAGTGCAAGCAACAAATTTCATTCTTCATGCAAGTTCATGTGTTTTCATCTTGACCCGATCAAGTCTCCCACAATGCATGCATGCTCTTGTCTGACAGAAATGTATATGGCGCATGCATGTAAGGGTGGCAACGGATCGGGTTCGGATCGGGTGGAGTCTCCGTGCACCCAAAACCGAAACCCGAAATCGAAACCCGAATCCGCCCCGAAAACCGATTCGGGTGGAAATCTATCACCAAAACCAAACCCGCGGATACCCGAAACCCGAACGGATACCCGAAACCCGAACGGATACCCGAAACCCGCGGATATATATACACATATTCACATGTATAAACAAGAGGCAACAAATAATAAATATTTTCATGAGTCAACTTTAAATAAATTTAATAATCTAAGAAAACAAATTATTATTAGTATATTATAAAACATGAGTTTTAATTCCAAATGATTTATTTCGGATATCCATTGGATATCCACGGGTGGAAAACCAAACCCGAAACCGAACCCGATTGGTTTCGGGGCCCCGAACCCGAAAACCGTGGGTGAAAAACCATCCCAAACCCGAACCCGCAGAACCCGAAACCCGTGGATATCCGCACCAAACCCGATCCGTTGCCATCCTTACATGCATGACACCAAAAGACCACACCACACCCCGCCAGCAGCACCAACGAACTAACCGCCGGCCGGGAGCGATAATATCGGCGAAGCTCCAAGAGGGAGAGAATTAAGCTAGGTGCAGAGCGCATGCATATGGCATCCACATGGAGCTGTTTCCCGGCCGGTACGGGCCACCTGCGGCTCGTTGGATGGCACTCGATCGTCCGCCAGAGCCTGGATCGAGTTGACACCGGCACGTGTGGGAGCCCACCGCTGCCGTCTGGGCAGGCAGGACGCCGTGCATGCCATAAACGCCGCGACGGCGACCTCACCGGCGTACGTATACCATAGCCGCAGACAGCCACAACTTGCGTGGTGGTGAGGTGGTGGTGGTGGCAGCGGCCCCCTCTAATGGCTTGATTTCACCACTAATTATTGTAGCAAAAGATTGGTTTCACCATTAAATCTTCATGTAAATCAACATCTCCATTGTTTTAGCCTTCTTATCCTGCATCGTGCATCCGCCACTGGGTGGTGGGCTGGTGGCGGAGGATCGGCGATGAATCATGCCCGGCCGGCCGCGGGCTCCACGGCCCCCGACTCCCACTCCGAGATGAACAAAAATCTGGCACAGTGCCGTAGCGAGTAGCGACGAGACATTGTGCTCGACCTATTGTTGTCACAGTTTATTCCCCCTATCAGTTAGGTTTTGACGAAAGGACGTTAGACTAATTATGCTTATACTAGTAGCATTGATGGCGTGATTAGTTGGACCGAAGAATATTTTGCGTCCAGTTTATGTCCAATAATAACCACGCGGACACTGAAAGATCAAAGATCGTACTGTACGCACCAGCTGTACCACATGCATGTAAAACAACTCACCGAACGAAAACAACCCGCCTTAATATTTGTTCTCTGGTCGAACACATGTCCCTCGGCCCATTTATCCGGAACAGTTATGCCCCAACCGATCCATGTACGCTCGGCCGTTAGCCCGGCCGGCCGGCCGGCGAACGCACGGATCAGCCTCTCAATCGGTCGAGCCAGCGACGACGGACGAGCGAGCCCCGGCCCCGGCCCCAGCCCGCGACGAATTAAGGGTGGCGAGAGCGACCCGGCCGGCCTCAGCTCCCGTGCGCGACAGGGACGCGACGGGCGGAAACATGAGGGAGTTAAGGCGCATATGCGTATGTCAACACAGCCCGGCGTGACGCCGTCGCCGAGGCGGAGCCCACCCTCAGGCCGGCCTCCTCCCCGCCGGGACGTCCCAGTCGACGCCCACAGTCCCCCGCAGGCGAGACCGGTTCGTTCCCACTTCTCCGCGCGCTGATCGAGCGCCTGATCCGAGAGGGTCCATAGGTATTGGTCCCCCCGGGTGCCGGCGCGCGACAGCAAGGCCCCCGGCCGCTAACCAGCTGTGCCGAGGCGCGGGGGTGACGCGACGCCCCGCGCGACCCCGGCCAGAGAGGGATCCATCATGCGGTGCGGTGCGGTGCAGTGCGGCGCGCGGGGTACGGCACATGCACGTTTACTTACTCGGCCGGCGTGCGGGATAGATCGATGGACAGCCGCCGCGGGACTCGCGAAACGGAACGACCCATGCATACATGCACATCACTGCAGGTACGCGCCCACGCGGGGTCACGTGGACGTATGCGTACGCTGTCTACCGCATCATTGCGTTTCTCGTACCACTGGCACTACCCCGGTGTGTGCAGGCCGGGGGGCTCGGGCTCGGGCTCCACACGTACCCCTCTCGCTCCTCGCCGTGAGCGCCCGGCCGGCGGCGCCAGACTTGCGTTGCGTGGGCGTGTGGCGGTTGAACCCGGCCAAAAAGACGTGGATCCGCGCGGCGAAATGCCGGGCATCTTGGATCAGCACTCAGCAGCTGCGCAGTCCTTTCCCTCGATCTCAACGTGACAGGGCAGGCATCGATCGACCGAAGGCGCGCAACGCGAGCAGCCACCACTGTTAGGCAGGTGCTGTATCCTGTACTGTGCCGGCGTGATCGCGAGATGTCGGATGAGACACGGGGATCCGGCGCGGTGCGCTGGGCACGGGAGACAGGGCATCTTGTGGGTCTGCCACTCTGGTTGCATTGTTTCCTGACGTGGAAAATTAAAGGCTAGTTTAATTTTCCGCCGATCGGTTAGCGCGGGGTCACCTAGATAGACGATTAAGAGCAAGTATAATAGCAGACTGTAAGCCAACTAAATGCTGAGGTGGAGGAGAAAGGGGAGGAAAAAGAGGAGAAGTGAGCTGTAAGCTTACAGCCGGCTTGGGCACAAAAACCAAGAAAGTATGTGAGAGAGATAAGTGGGCCATGTATTAACTGTAAAGAACCAACTACTATATGAGTAGGCTGAGAGAAGGCTGCAATGAACCTTACAGCCAACTTGCTGACTGTATTATTAAACTTGCTCTAACAGCTCCAGCGCAGATCGCAAGCCTTGGATCGGATTGTTATCCAAGGATGAGACCGGGTGGACTCCACCAACCCATGCATGCACTTTTTGGAGTATTTTGCAATGTTAAGTTTCTTTCTTTATTTATTGTCGTTGTTTCCCGGAGTTTAGTTGACCGAGGCCTCTTTTCGGCTTTACCAATCTGAGCGCGTCTAGGGCCTTGTTTAGATTGAGGTTAGAAATCAGTATTTGATACTGTAGCACTTTCGTTTGTATTTGACAATTATTGTTCAATCATGGTCTAACTAGGCTCAAAAGATTCGTCTCGTAATTTACAATCAAACTGTGTAATTAATTATTTTTTTATCTACATTTAATACTCCATGCATGTGTCCAAAGATTTGATGTGATGTAGAGAGAGTGAAAAAACTTGCAATCTAAACAAGGCCCAGCAATTCAAGATGATAATCCAAGTACGAGTAAAGAGCATTGCCGGTCTTTAATAAATTTATCAAATGCAAAAATAGACACCTAAATATTGTTTGTTCTCATGAGTGGTCCAAACTGAAATGGGTCTTAGCTTGCAACCCTGCACAATGCAGCCCCGACGCCAACCGAAAATTTGCCGCTCGTTACTTGGTGCAAATTTGCACATGGGCCCCTGAAATCATAAACCCTTGACCAATAGTGTCTTTAAATTTCTACCCCTCTACGACTACTCAAGCGTCCCCCCCTCCCCCCCTCATCTCCCTAGCATCACCTAACCGACCGCCACCACTAGCACTTTCACCACCCGTCACTGTTGCTCTTTCCTTGTGTCAAGTGTAGGTGGGCCTCTTAGATCATCCGCACCGGCTAGTAGGCCAAGGGGAGTCTAGAGCATGGAGTGCAGATGGTGGATGGTCATGGAGCTGGACAACTGGCGTCGGTGCAGAAAGTGACCAACAAGTAAATATTTGTAGTTTTATCGTACGTTGTGATCGGAGGTGACCAAGCACTCAATAACATAGGGTTTATACTGGTTCAGGCAACGTGCCCTACGTCTAGTTTGAGTCGGTCGGTGACTTTATTCCTGAGCCCAGGTGCTCGAAGTTTGCAGTGAGGTTACAAACGAGAAGGAGAAAGATGAGGGGTACGAGAGGTTCGGTCGGCTCCGGTCAGGAAGGGCCGAGAGCGACAGGAGCTCCGCTATGGGCTAAGTGTTCAAGCGTGTGCTTGAGGTCCGAACCTGACGATTCTGTGGTTGTGAGCTAGTGAACATGATCGATCTAATGAATCTGGAAGCACTTGAATCAACCTGGCCTAACTTAGTCTCTTGCGAGAGAGCGCATCCCCTTTTATAGATGAAGGGGATGGCCTTACAAGTGAGAGGGAGAGAGTACGTATGCTTCTAAACCTTGCTGCCCACGCCGGCGGGTACATGATGATGGTAGGCGCCCACAACACTGTTGGATGTCGGATGCACGTGGGAGGCTACGTTGTTTCGTTCGGGTATGGCAGATGTCAGGTACCTGCTATACTGTTGATGCCCAGAGGACATGTGAGGGGTTTTACCATGTTCACTCGGTATGGCAAATGCCGACGCCCACAAACACTGTCGATGCCTAGAGGCATGCGGGGGGGGGAGGGGAGGAGCTTTACTGTATGTGAGTTAATGGTGCCCACAATACCGTAGGGAAAATATCGACGCCTACAACACTATTTGTGTCAGGGCGGTTGCAGAGTACTGTTTCTGTAGGTGTATAGGGTACGGTCCCTAGTATCATGGTTTGACTTGTGTGCCTTGCCTTGCTTCTCCGTTTGTTCCCTGGTCGTTTCCGGGCGGGTGTCCCCGGTTGGTCGGTCATAATCGGTTCTGACCGCGCCGCCAGTCGGAGACAAGCAGTGAGCAAGGTTTTTGCGTACCCTGGTTGGAGACATGGGGTCGGAGTCGGAAGTAGTGTTTTGGCCAGGTCTTCCGGTAGGGAGGCCGTCTGGAAGCAGACTGGAGACCGAAGTGAGCCCTCCGGTCGGAGAGGTGGGCCGGAGTCAGAAAACGGGCATCGCTCCTCCTCGGCCAGACCTTCCGGTCGGTGATTGGATCGCCCTTCTGGCCTACTGTTTAGATACTTGGGCCGGCCCATGAGTTGTGCGCTATCTGCTTGGGCCGAGCCTTTGTTTGGGAAGCCGATCCACGAGGGACCCCGGGTTTATGGACCCGACAGGAGCCCCTGAGCCCCCGGGCGATTCAGGCAGAATCGTCTGGGGGATTTTTGTCTTGACGGCGGGTGCACGCGAGCGCACCCGCGGGTGTAGCCCCTGAGCCCCCGGGTGATTCAGGCAGAATCGTCTGGGTTTTTTTTGTGTTGCCAGCGAGGGAGGTTTTCGTTTCGTTAGCGGGTGCGCGTGAGCGCACCCACGGGTGTAGCCCTCGAGCCCCTAGGCGATTCGGGCAGAATCGTCTGGGGGTGTTTGTCAGCGGGCGTGTGTGCGTGTTTTTTAGTCGAGATGGAATTGTTTAACCAAGGCGTCGTTGCGCAGCCGAGGCATTTTTAGTTTTGGGATCGAGCGAGGTAGAGCTCGTCGATCTTGGCGTCGGTGCGCGCTGTGGGATCGGGCGAGGCAGTTAGTTTAGGGATCGGACGAGACGGAGCTCGTGGGTCCTGGCGTCGGGGGGGCCCGTGGGATCGGTCGAGTCGGAGTCGTGGATGCTGGCCTTGGTGCAGCCCGCGCACCGACTAGTTAGTAGTTAGTTTTAGAGATTGGTCGAGATGGAGCTCGCTGATCCTGGTGTCGATGCGCTCCGTGGGATCGGGCAAGTCAGAGTCGTGGATCCCGATGGGGCGAGTTTGGGGTCACAGACCAGATGTTTTTTGGAGTGCAGTCGAAGCGTAGCCGGATGGGGCGAGTTTAGGGTCACAGACCCAGGCGTTTGGTGTGCAGTCGAAGCATAGCCAGATGGGGTGAGTTTGGGGTCATAGACCCATGTAGTTTTTGGAGCGCAGTCAAAGCGTAGCCGGATGGGGCGAGTTTGGGGTCGCAGACCCAGGTAGTTTTTGGAGCGCAGTCGAAGCGTAGTCGGATGGGGTGGTTCGGGGTCACAGACTAGGCGTTTGGTGTCTTGAGCCCCCGAGCCCTGTTAGGGCCTTAGTAGGGGTCAGTTTGAGTTGTGTGCGTTACCCCATCCTCGGTTCCTCACAACCGGAGGGGCTGAGTTTTGTCACTTGTTCCGATCGCTCGGGCTCGAGTGACGCGCTCGGTGAGTTCGCTAACGGGTTTGATCGAGTGGAATCCGGGTCCGTTGTTCATGATAGGGTCGGCATAGCCCTCTTGTGACATTCCACTGCTCCTTTACTTGCAACCCGATAGATGCCTGGGTCGTTCCGGAGACCGACCCAGGGTGGTCTAATGGCCTCCCCTCGATGGAGATTCTATGGGCTTGGTAGAGGCTTAGGATCGAACGAGAAGGTTGAAGATGACCCTGTCTGCCAGATTGGGCGAGGGCCGCACGGGGCACATCTACTTTTTTTCTCTCCTTGCTCTGTTGTTGCTCATGTTGAATGGGGCGACTGCCGCTTCGTGATGCAACACGGAGCGTTGTGATGCATTTCGCTGCACGTGCGATGCTTAGTTCCCGAGCCCCCGGGCGGTTTAGGGCCCAAATTGTCCGAGGGGCATGGGCGTATGGAATGAATGTGCGTATGGATGTATGAAATGATTTAAATAAAGAAATAGTAGGGGTCGGTGGTGTTACCTTGATGACTCGAGTGATAGGGTTTGAAGAGCTTCCAGTCAGAAATGTCCGACCGGGACCCATGCTCGTCGTTCATGACGGAGTCGACATGGCCTACATGGGGCGTCCTTTGCTCCTTACTTGTCCGTCAGTATTTTTCCTGAGCCATTTGATCTACTTAGGAAGCCCGATGGTCTCTCTTGACAGAGATCATTTTGGGTTTTTTTCTAAGTCCCGCCCGGGGATACGGAGAGCTACCTGTGTGCGGTGGCACTTTGGTTCTTGTGCCCAGCGTGCGGTAGTGGTTGGCATGTGGTAGTGGTGGGCCATATCCAGGCCATGTCCTGTCTGATCAGGAGCCGTTCTGTTGGGCAGGGCACGTCTCATCGGTCAGGGCGCGTCTCATCTACATTAAATGGGAAAGAGAGAGGGTTTTTCGCTCTGCCATTTCATCTTTCCCAATCAGCACGCCCTCCCCTAACTAGTTGTACCCTTTTCCTTATGTAGGAGAAGGGAGAAGGTTTTCACCCTGTTCTTTTGCATGTTCCTCATATGTCGCCTCCTTTCCTTTTCCTTCTTGCCGAGAGCATTCTTGAGGACCGCGGTGGTTTCTAGGAAAGAAAAGGGAGAGAGCGAGGGAGAAGGAGAAAAACTCAAAAATCCTTCTGTGATCCTAGAGTAAAATGTCAGACTGGAGGTCGTCCACTGTGAGGGAGTTGGTGTTGAAGGCCTTCACCGTGAAGGGGTTTCTACCGTCGAAGGAGGTGGCGCACTGGAGGGCTCCCTGGAGGAAGGAGTTTCCGCAACCTCGGCCCGATGAGGTGGTTTCCTTTCTCGCCTTCCATGAGCATGGGTTAGGATACCCCGCGCACTAGTTCCTGTGCGGACTCCTCAATGAGTGGGGTCTAGAGCTATAGCACCTCAATCGACGGGGGTGCTGCACATCACCAGCTTTGTCACCGTCTGCGAGGCTTTCCTCTGGATGGAGCTACATATGGACTTCTTTCGGCGGCTGTTTTTCGAGAGAGCTTGACGGTGGGGAATCCATCTGAGGTCGCGTTGGGTGGAGGGTTTTGCCCTGTAGAGGAAACTGAGCGCAGAAGGATCGTATCTTGTGTACATCCCCTATGACTCCAACCAGGGGTGGCATGGGGAGTGGTTTTATATCAGGAATCTAGCAGAGGCACTATTCCCGGTGTTCACCGGTGGGAGGCCAGAGAAGCAGGATAGTTGGTCGTGGGGTTGTGCCCGTCGGGGGAAGACGAAGGTGGAGATCATCGAGGAGGAGCTGCGGAAGCTCGTGCGGCATGGCCTTGATGGGGTGCGGGTGTTCCACACCCTCTACCGCCGCTGGGTTACGCCGTTGGCGAAGATGATGCAGCCGATGTGGAAGTACAACGGCCCGATGGACCCGGACCGTGCGTCGCCAGAGGAGCTATCGGACGACGAGGTCTGGAGTCGCCTTGGCCGAGTGCTGTAGCTGAGGCCCAAAGAGAAGGTTGATGGGAAGCCCACACCTTTCAACTCCACGATCATGTCTAGACTGGTATGCTCCCTTCTATTTAGTCTATGCTTCTTCCTCTGCTTTCCTATTTTTTGATTTCGAGCCACCCGTTCCATAGGGGCTTGGAGTTTACAAGTCCTGGCCGCACCTTCCCAAGGGACCGGAGGGTGTGGCCTGGTAGGCCACCTAGAAGGAGGCGGCGGATGCTAGGAAGAAGAAGAGAACCAATGAGGTTCAATGGAAGCAAGAGAAGGAGCAGGAGATCGCCCAACGCATGAAGGCCGAGGAATGTAGGAGTGACATCGAGTCGGAGCTCGAGTCAGAGGATCCCACAGATGTGGATGACATGTCTTCTCCGAGGAGGAGGAAAGTCGGGAGGTCATTGTGACCTCAGCAGAGCGTCGCGACGCTATGGCGATGTCCGCTGGTGATGAGCAGGAGGCGGAGAGGCGCGCGGTGGTTCCCGTGGTGAGGAAGCATGCGGCGAGCGCGGACGCCGTCGGCGAATGAGAGGCGAAGCGGACGTGGTCACCGTGCCCCTTGGTAGCGTCGCTGGTCTTGTCCCCGCCTATCGTGGACGCGACCGAGCAAGTCGGGCGGTTCGAGGAGTGGACTGGCACCCGTGTGTTGCTAGGACTGGTGCCAGCGAGCGACTCGCAGCTAGAGGATGCCCCGCCTGCTGCTCCGGTCGAGGAGTCTCGAGCCGAGAGTCACGGTGACCCGCAGGCCAGGCAGGAGCCGATTGGGACGACTTCACCCCCGCCTGAAGTGAGGGGGCATGGGTCATAGACTGAGAGCGGTCCTTGCCCTACAGGCCGTCGACATCGGGTCTTGCCTTCAGAGTCATGGCGCTTACCTCCCGGAATGTTTTCTTTCTTTCTTTGTTTCTTTTTATCTTTTTGCTATTAAGTCTTTTTGGAGTATGACTTATCTATAATTTTTGTCAGCGATCGGGCGATGGTAGGGTTGAGCATTGCCCCAACTCCCGTGCGGGAGGTTTGGAGGCCCACCCTGCAATGCATCGCGGCGAGCGGTGGGGGAACAGGGTGGTGGCGGTGAACCCTTCCCTTTCGGGGGTGGTGCCCCTCGGGTCGGTTGCTGGTACGGTGGCAGCGGCGGTGGCGGTATTGGTGGCGATCATGGTGCTAATGGTGGAGGTCGTGTCGGAGGTAACTCTTGTGGCCCCTCCTCCACCAGCTAAGGCGAAAGAGGAGAGGGAGATTGAGCTCCCTGCCTCGTCGGGTGGAGGGCTGCACGGCTCACCCTCGAGGTTGGAGCTAAAGGCGCCGGGGGGAGACACGACCGGGATGGATTCGGAACGGCTGGCAATGGCCCACGCAATCGAGGTGGCGGAGATCCCATGTGACGACGAGGCGAATGACATGGTGGAGCTACTGGTGTCATCGTGGGAGCTAGCGGTGGTCCAATCAGAGGCTGGGCCCTCCGGTGGGCTGTTGGATGGTGACCTAGAGTGGCCCTGCTCCGAGGACCCAACAAAGGTGCGGTTCGTCCTTCGGGATTCCAAGGAGTGTCAGCTCTAGGACATCCTTGGGGGGCGGGAAGGACTCGCCATGGTGTCCAAACTCGCCAACCTACCCGCGAAGCTCGAGGACGGCCAGGAGCGGGTTAAGTCCACCCAGCAGTTAGTCGAGGTTGACCTGCAGCTCGCCGTAGAGGTAAGTTTCCCGTATTTGTCCTTGACCTTTGAATCTCTTGTTGGTTGCCTCAGCATGCTTGTTTTTCGTAGGGTCTGAAGGAGATGTCATCTCGCAAGTCCCGCTTCCTTTGGATGGAGTAAGCCCGGGTGGCTGAGCTTGAGCATCAGCTAGAGTCTGCCCGCCGTGAGTCCTAGGACCAGGTGACCGAGGCGATCGTAGCGCGGGCAGGGGGCAGCGTGCAGCAGAGCGGGTGACTGCCATCGAACGGGGGCTTGAGGCGGCGAAGGCCCGCCAGGCGAAGACCGAGGTGGGGGTTGTGAACATCCCTGGGAGACACCGAGGCGGTGCTCCAAAAATCCCTAGAGACCCTTGAGTCAGAGCGGAGCACCTTGGTGTCGGAGTGGAAGGCCCTGGAGTTGGCGTAGAAGGCCCTAGAGTCGGAGCAGAAGGCTCGGTCGGAGGCAGATCGGGAAGTGCTCGCGCTTCGGGGCCGGGTGATGGGGACAGAGGAGGCGAGCGCCCGGCTACACATGCAGGTGGACCGGCAGCGCGGAGGAGTTCTCCACCCTTGAGAACTTCTACCTCGGTACGTACCTTTTCTGTTGTTCGTTGCGTTGGTTTCTTCCTTCAACCTATTTCTGAGCTTGTCGCCCTTCTTTTAGAGCTGGGCGGAAAGGTGAAGTCGCTGGAGTAGGACCTAGAGACGGTCAAGGCGACTTTTGGCCAGAATATAGAGGAGCTGGCCAAGTCCTGTGAAGAGCGACGTGCTCTCAAGGGGGAACTTGACTAGATCCGCAATGTTGCTTAGCTTGTTGTCTCGGAGGTTTTTGGGTCGGCGTCAAGTACCAGCGCGCTTACTGTCTAGCTGGCGGAGGTCCCGGATGTGGTTCAGGACCTTATCTCAAGTGGGCTATTCTATAGAGCGTTGGGGGTGTTGACCTCGGTGGCGACGTACCACCCGAACCTAGACTTCGCCACTATCTATAGTAGGTATGCTGATGGCTTGAGCATGGAGGACATTCAATCGCTCGAGGAGAGCTTGCTGCCGCACAAAAGGTTAGTGGCAGAGCAAGTCTCTGCGCAGTGGGTGATGGACGTCCGCCGTGAAGACATGGCTTGAAGCGTGCGTTGGGAGGACGTGCCCAGCCTACGGATGACAACGGAGCCTGGGTCATAGGTGGACATCGCCCTCGGCATCGATCGAGCCAAATGTCGTCCTGCTGGGGAGTGAGCAGCCCGCGCCTTCGCCAGTCGTACTGACAGTGGATGCCGCCGAGCCGCCCCAACCCCCAATAGCTTGTAAAGTATAAATAGTTTAGTAGATGTAAAAAGATTAAGTTCGTGGGGGAGCCCCCGTGTAAACGCTCTTTTGTGTTTTAATGACTACAATCGGTATAATTTTTTTTGTGATGGAGTCACTCTGTTTGGGGAAATTTGTCCCTTTCGTTCCTTAGTTTTTCCCTTAGCATAATTTTGTTTTTTATTCTTTCTTTCTCGTACTTGCCCGTTCATCCCGTAGGCTGCAACCTTGGGAGCCCGGGGTGTGGCCCGTGAGGCTCAGCTGCTTGTAACCTTAGGGAAAGGTGGGGTGCGATTGGTCAGAATGTTTTAAAGCAAAGCTATGTAAGGCAAATTAAAGGAACGAACTACCCTTTTGTTTGGGTAAGAAGGAGTTTCACCATATGATAGTAAACGAAAAAGAGAGGTAGTAGTGTACCCTCGTGGAGCCCCTGAGCGACCCAGGCTGAAAAGTGTTTGGGTCGGGGTGCTCTTATAGGAGCAAACGCTAAGTAAACAATGGTAATACTGAAATTTAGGGGAAGAAAAAACAACATAGCTATGCCAAGCGTTCAGTGAGAATGTCGTCGTTGTTGTCCTTCAGTCGGTAGGCGTCCGATCAGATTATTTCAACCTTCAGTCATCCGGATCCTTGCCCACTATGCCCCCTTTCTTAGCAGCTGCTTCTTCGCCTTTTTCCGCCTTCGGCCCACCGGCCTGTCGTAGAAGGTGCTTGAGGAGCTCGCAGTGCTTGTAGAGGTGTTTGACGGGGTAGTCGTGGTTGGTGCATGGGCTCTCCATGAGCTCATGGAAGTGGCCCGGAGGGTCCTGCTGGGGTTGCTTGCCCATGTGATCAGTCGTGGCGACCATCGCAGAGTTGGCTGGTCGGCGGTGATCTTTTCTGTTCTTTTTTCCCTTCTGCGTGGAGGGGCCCTCATCCTGATCCTGGAGCTTGGCCTTACCTTTGCCTTGGCCTCCGTTGGAGCACGGCAAGAGCAGCGCTTGCTGGAGGTGTTGGACAAAGGTCCATGGTCCTAGGCCCTCAGGGCTGGGACTCCGGTCGCTGCTGCGTGTGTCTTGGTTTGGCCCGAGCCGCGCGTATATAGGCGGTCAGTGCGGAGCGGTCGTCAAGTTAAGATGAGGTGCCGATGCGGCCTCTTGTGCTGCGCTCGGCGATCATGGCGATGAGCGGGTGGAGCGACCTGTCTGCTGCGTCCCCATTCCCCTAGTGGGGAGTGAGGCCGCGAGTCGGTGTCACGATACGGAGCTCTCCGCTTGTTGAACAGCAGCGGTCTCCACCAGTGCCCGAAGGTTCCGGTGGATCGTCTGTTCCTGAGGGTTGTTCGGCTCGGGAAGGCCGCGCAGAAGCATTGCCGCAGCGGCGATGTTCTGATTGGCCCCGAGCAAACTATGGGGGATCGTTCCCCCTGTCCATGGTGTTGCGCTGGACCCGATGGGCGTGACCTCAGGCGCCGCTTACTGGTCTATGCGCACAGGGCGCAGTGTGGAGCACCGAGCGTGCAGGCGCAGTCGGTGGCTGGTGCAACCACTGTTGTCGTAGTTCCTCGCCGTGCTCCCGTGTGAGCTCGGGGGTCTTTGCACGACGGTTCAGAGGGGCATGAGTTTGCAAGGACTCTATTACCCATAGTGGCTGTCCCAGAGCGTCCACCATAGCACATTCCTGGGACGGATGGTGGCTAGGTGCCACGTCGCCGATACTAGAGCTGTCACTCTCAACATCATCATCCACGAGGTCGAGAAAATAAGTGGGAGCATAGCTCGCCATCCCCATGAATTCAGACGTGAGAGGGGGCGGCGTCGGCATCCTTTGGAGCCCCTAGGCGTACGTGTCCGTGGGAGACATGAGGCCATAGGGGAACCGGTCGTATGGCGGTCACGATGGGGACAACAGGGTCCCTCTAGGTAATTGGCGGAAGATAGAAAATAGCAAGTAAATAACAGTATGTACATTACTCATAGCGGGGTTTGAGCAGACAGTTTGCTCGGAAAGAAGCGCAGATGCCTCGTTGTTGAAGTCGTTGTGCATCCTAGAGCTGATAGAGGGTGCCCCTTCGATGGGCGCCGGAACGAGTGCCTCCTCACGGAGGTGTAGTACGCCGAGCCGGTTGGCGACGAAGTCTAGGCTTCCAAAGAGGAAGGCCTAGGATGGCTCGAAGACTAGTGGAACCCACATCCCATCCAGTGGGAGTGCGGGAAACTCTAGTGAGCCAAAGCGAGTCGTATCGCCTGAGTCCACCATGGTGAAGGTGGCAGAAAAGTGGGCCATCCGATGACCAAAAAGTGTTGAACGTACAACGTCTTCCCCATGGACGGCACCAACTGTCGGTATAGAAAATGACCAACAAATAAATATTTTTAGTTTTGCCATACGTTGTGATCAGAGGTGGCCTAGCACTCAATGACATAGGGTTTATACTAGTTCAGGCAATGTGCCCTATGTCCAGTTTGAGTCGGTCGGTGACTTTATTCCTGAGCCTAGGTGCTCGAAGTTTGCAGTGGGGTTACAAACGAGAAGGAGAAAGATGGGGAGTACGAGAGGTCCGGTCAGCTTCGGTCGGAAGGATCGAGAGCGACAGGAGCTCCGCTATGGGCTAAGTGTTCATGCATGTGCTTGAGGTCTGAACCTGGCGGTTCTGTGGTTGTGAGCTAGTGAACTTGATCGATCTAATGAATCTAGAAGCACTTGAATCGACCTGGCCTAACTTAGTCTCTTGGGAGAGAGCGCATCCCCTTTTATAGATGAAGGGGATGGCCTTACAAGTGAGAGGGAGAGAGTATGTATGCTTCTAAACCTTGCTACCCACGCTGGCGGGTACATGATGATGGTAGGCGCCCACAACACTGTTGGATGTCGGATCCACGTGGGAGGCTACGTCGTTTTGTTCGGGTATGGCAGATGTCGGTACCTGCTATACTGTTGATGCCTAGAGGCATATGAGGGGTTTTACCATGTTCACTCGGTATGGAAAATGCCGACGCCCACAAACACGGTCGATGCCCAGAGGCATGTGGGGGGGGGAGCTTTACCGTATGTGAGTTAATGGCGCCCACAATAATGTAGGAAAAATGTCAGCGCCTACAACACTATTTGTGTTAGGGCGGTTGCAGAGTACTGTTTCTACAGGTGTATAGGGTACGGTCCCTGGTATCGTGGTTGACTTGTGTGCCTTGCCTTGCTTTCTCCGTTTGTTCCCTGGTCCTTTCCGGGCGGGTGTCCCCGGTTGGTCGGTCCCAATCGGTTCTGACCGCGCCAGTCGGAGGCAAGCAGTGAGCAGGGTTTTTACGTACCCCGGTTGAAGACATGGGGTCAGAGTCGGAAGTAGTGTTTTGGCCAGGCATTCCGGTCGGAGAGGCCGTCCGGATGCGGGCTGGAGACCAAAGTGAGCCCTCCGGTCGGAGAGGTGGGCTGGAGTCGGAAAACGGGCGTCGCTCCTCCTCGGCCAGACCTTGCGGTCGGTGATAGGATCACCCTTCTGGCCTGCTGTTTAGATACTTGGGCCGGCCCATGAGTTGTGCGTTGTCTGCTTGGGCCGAGCCTTTGTTTGGGAAGCCGGTCCGCGAGGGACCCCGGGTTTATGAACCCGACAACTGGTGACAAACAAGGAAAGAGCAAGGTACATATTTGTTGTTGAAATTTTAGTTGGTCATATTTTGTGATGCATTTTGTGACTTGGTTTGATTCGTAGCATGCTAGAGGTGGATCCACATTTTGATATTGGTAGGAGGGTTAGGTAGAAGTGTTGTACGATCTCAAAGTCATTTTTGAGGAGCTGGAATAATCAAGGAGGAGGTTTGGAGTGATACTAGTGTAGAGAAGGGGTGAAATGTATGTATCCAATGGAGGCAAGGGTCCGATTTGATATGGACAATGCAATGCTGAAACAAAATGCAAAGAGAGGAAGAAGTAAATAACTATGTCTTGGAGCACAATACCGATGTTCTAGTTGGAATTGGAAGTGAAATCCTTTTTTTCACGCACTATCCTTGCCTTTCCATGTAGAATCCACGGTGCCAAGGCCATGTTTTGGCTAGTGGCGTGCTTTGACACCCATGAAACAAAAGTGAGAAGAAGCAATGTTTAGGATATAATTCTGTATTTTTAGGAGTACAAATATAGGTACATTGGTTGATATATAAATTTCAGTTGGAAAAAAGTTCCTTTTGCCTTTATGAATTATTGTTGTAGTCTAGGTATCCTCTTCAAACTCTAAAACTACTAGGTAAACGGCCCCTCTCATCTCTCAAAACTGTTTAAATTAGCTCGCTGCCTCGGTTAAAAGTGTTTTTCAAGGTGGTTTTTTCATTATTAAATTAAAAACTTCTAGTAAACACCTAACTAGGTTTTCAAACCACAAAAAATACCTATAAGCTTAAAAAATCCTAAGAAAATTTGTGTAGACATGTTTGTACACTATAAACCCAAGTAAATATTTAGAGCTCATGAATATGTGTAGAAGCTTCACGGAATTAGATTTACCTATAGTAAAATATCCATAAAAATCTTGAAAATTCTCAAATCATTCTAATAAATGTCTAAGCGTGTTTCAAAAAATTTTCACAACAAAAACATGAGTTGTAACCAACACGAAAGCATTCAATTTTAGTGTATGTTGCATTCATACTAGTTGCATCTTATATTTTTGTCATGGAAAGTTTTTAAAACATGATTAGACATTGATTAGAATATTTTAGAAATTGTTCCATATATTTTGGATACTTTTTCCATTTTCTTAGAGCTAAAATATAATTTCTAGAAGCTTTTGTTATCTAAATACTTTATTTGAGTTTCTCGTGCCCAATCTGTCTCTAAGATTTGAAGCTTAGAGAGTTTTTTATGTTTTAAAAACCATATTAAGTGTTTACTAGAAATTTTTAGTTAAAAAATAGGAAAGCACATGAAAACCCATTTCTAACCGGTGTAGAGTGGTAACTTAAATGATACTTTGCCTGATTTCAGAGCTCAGGAGAAAATTTAGACCATGACGATAGTGAAGGAGGCCAATTTTTTTTAAATTTCATTATTTGTTATTATTACATATTCATAGCTGAATTCCTGCACGCGGCAAGTGGAGGGGGAGGTTTGGTCTGTGGCCGTAACTCAAAATAACTAGCCCGTGGGCCCGTGGGCGTCCGCTGCTGACAGCGAGAGAGGGACCCGCGGGGCCCAAAACCCCTAAATTCTCTGTAGATGCGTGCAACAGCAGCGGGCCGTTTCCTCTACCACATCACTGTCTTGGCGCCATGACGGATCGCGTTACATCTTCCTGTTCTTGTGCCCGCTGCCCTGACTCCGGCCGGCTTCTCTACTACCTCAAGCTCGGGCCGCTGCTGCTCGGCTAGGCGGACCTACTACTTTGTAGCAGCAGCTAACTAACTCCCCGTCTGGCCGGCTCCCCTATAAATTAAGGCCCCTCTCCCTTTCTGCTTCCCATCGCCACACTTCAGAGCCGTCCAGCGTTCATCACCTCCTGAGCTCGATCGATCGGATCGTTCACAGTTAGCTGCACCCCCGAACTCAGCTCGCTCTTCATTCGGTGCTCTCGATCGTCGTCTCCGTCACCGGTCATCGCTCAGCCTCCTCGATCCCGGCCGGTCTTTGCCGCCGCATTCTCTGTCTAACGACGACGACGACGATGTCGAGCCGGAGGTCCCGCGCGTCGGTCTCGGAGGAGGAGATCAACGAGCTTATCTCCAGGCTGCAGACGCTGCTCCCCAGCGCGCGCCGCCGTGTCGGCAGAGAGGTACGTACGCGTGCACATTCAAAGCAACCGATGCATGATCAGGCGCACAGACAGGCGGCGTGAATGTTCATGTGCAGACACAAGCTTGCTACTAGCTTAGCTCTCTCACGGCACTGAGTAGCTAGTACTGACGACACTGCTGACACCGACACACATCCATAAAGCTAGCTAGACATAAACTGTAGTGCCACCGCTTGCAACTTTGCAAGTACGTACGACGTGCGTGCGTACTCCTATATGTGTAGCCTGTTTGCGTGCCGGTCTAGCTCAAGGTCAAGGTCGTCGACGTCTGATGTAAACGATGATGCGTGCTGCAGGCGTCGACGACGAAGCTGCTCAAGGAGACGTGCAGCTACATCAAGAGCCTGCACCGGGAGGTGGACAACCTGAGCGACCGCCTGTCGGACCTCATGGCCACCATGGACCACAACAGCCCCGGCGCCGAGATCATCCGCAGCCTCCTGCGCTAGCTGCTGAAGTCCGTCCGTCCGTGGCCGGCCATGGCGATGCCGCCCACACTGCACGCCGCGTGCAGCGTCTGTGTGACTGTCTCCATGGGCGAGGACGACCTCTTCGATTTAGCTAGCTCTCAGCGTACGCAATGCTGAGTGTACCATATAGCAGCTGAATATACCTAAGGATCAGACGCCGACGAGAAGGCTGGTTTATCTTATCATTAATTGGTAGTAGAATGAAGTACTTGCTTTGGTGTAGGGCATTATTAGCCATTAGCTTAGCAGGGCCGCCGCCTAAGTACGCATGGTTTATCCCTTCCACGCACTTCGCCGCTCTTCGTTGTTTGTTTGCTTGCTAGTAGTAGCAACTCCTTTTTTTCATTTGTTTGTAATCTTGCATTGGCTTCCCTTCTTCTTCCTTCTCGTCGTGTAATGTAAACCTATCTGTGGTCTGGATCGAGTTGTTTCCCCTTCACAGACAACCGACCGACCGCGAGCTACCGATGGATCAACGTGTACTATTGGTAATATATCTAATATATATATATATATATATATATATATATATATATATATATATATATATATATATATATATATATATATATATATATATTTATTTATTTATTTATTTTGTTGTCTCATCTGTCATGACGCAGCTAGCTTGTTCAATCCAATCTAATCGTGCATTACGTGCCGCGACGCCTAATTAAGCAAGCCACAGGGTACTTTATTAGGACAGTAACAGCCAAACGTCGGGTCTGTTTTGGCGGACGCTAGCTAGCCGGTGTGTCTAATGAGAGCAGAGGAGGAGGAGATAGTTGGCAGCCAGTGAGTGCACTGCTGTGTTACTTGTCTACATACCTCGCTTTGCATTGCATTGCATGGGATGCCATGCCGTGGCCCCAGCCCCACCGGCGTGTCGTGCCGGCTGCCGGGCCGTAGGCCGCGACGGACGCGCCGACAGGTCTGGCTGTGCGCTGTACATGCGCATGCGCGGCGGTCACTCGGGCCTGTCGTCGCCCTCCCGGTGAATGGGAGGAGCAGGCCGGGCGAAAGGCTCGTGACGACCGCCTCTGCTGCATCGATCGGCGGTCAGTCAAGCTCCAGCCCGTCTCGACGTGGGGACTTTACCTTCGCCGTGTCGTCGCACGAGGAATTGAGGCGGCAGGGTCGGTTGAAATGGAGGCTCGTGCCCAGTTTCTTCCTCGCAGGAACGCCGAACGCGTAGACCGGTGGCACGTGAATGTGTCCGGCGACGTGGTGGCCTGGCGGGATACACGGGTGGTGCTAGTCAATGCCCGATCGCAGTTCACAGATCAGTCGTTCGAATTGTCTAATTGGAATAGAGGGATCACGAATCGGAATGCAACTCTTCTTTTGCTCCTGGTAAGATAATGGCTGGAGTGGAGGTTGAAGGCAGGGATTCCCCTGGCATCGACTTGTCTCCTAAGTCAGCTGATCTGTCGGACGATTCCAAGCAGGTTCCCTATGTTGCTCTTTATCAAGTAGAAATGGAACATCCACCTGCCCCTTTCAGGCTGTTAATCCACTGCCAAGTTGCAGGTTAGCCTTGCAGCAATGCAGCGCATCAATGGATAAAATTTGCTTGATTGGGTTGAAATCCTAACTCCAAACCTGTTTTATTGTTATTCTCTTTGTGTTTCTGCATTCAACCCAGCTTGCCACATGGACGAACTGAAATCCAAGGGTATCAGATTTTCAGTGTATCACCTCGGGGCTCGGGGTCTAGGAGACCACAATGGCACAATGTACATGGTTTCCAGGAGTATATATACTATATCAGAGTTCAGAAAAAAAAGGTGGCCAAAATGGTAAGTTCCAACCATGCCTTTTTCTTCTTCTTTTGAAGCCTTGTTGCAACCAATATTCAATTCAAATCAATATCATAAAATCAGGGAACGAGACCAAATACGAATCAAGTCAAATTGCATAAAAACAGCTATCCTCTACCAGTTATGGTAGAGTCAGACCATATATTGCAGCCTTGCAGGGTGCCGATCTGCGAGATCAAGTACCTGTAGGGAGACAGGGAGTACAGGTAAACGCAGCTTTGGAAGTCTAAAATGCTACCAATTAGAATACCCCAAGGATGCAGGTGAACCTAACCGATTGGAACACAGGAATTACCTAGGTAAAGGTTAACAGCCACTGCAGACATTTTGCACGAACTAGCCCTCCAAGCCAGTTTTCCAATCCAAATGTCCCAATTGCAACTATAAGATATGACGCCATCCATGGTATGTTGTTTTTCATAAAACCTCAACATCCGCTGTATCTTTCGTACGGAGAAGAAGGCAACGATGGAAGATATATAAACAACAAGCGACTTCATCAGGCTAGCTGGAGCCCAGGGGTGAGGGCAAGGAATTCAGTGAGCTCAATCTCCAGCACACACCATCCATTGCTTGAAACCGCCTGCCCAGAAGAAAAAAACAGAGTGGCTGCCACGAACTGACGACACCTACACCTTTACCTCTCAAACAAACAAAAGGAAATATACAGTTGCAGGCAGGAAAAAGCTAATATGTGCACCAGTCAGTCGAAGATTATGGCACAGTACTCCTTTTCTCGAAATCTCGAATTGTTCTTGATGGGAAGATACTGGCTCCAGTCACAATACCATATTGCTCTTGCAGTGCCGATCGGTGTTCTCAGCCCAGCATAGTTCTGCTTGCTGTTCAGTGAAACGTCTCCTGTTGCAGGTCAGTAAGACTGAGAAATCCAAGAAGGCACCAATGAAGTTAGGGGTTTACAATCATTTTCTGAAGTGCCTTGACTAGCGCATCTCTAGAACTCAGATAAGAGCCATATTCGACAATATAAGTAAAAGCAAAAAATCTATTGCAAGTTGTAACTAAATCAACAATCTTCGATGAATAAACAAGAGATCTGCAAAAAGTACAAGAGATATTAAGAGATCCATCTAATGGTAAAAGCCAAGAACGGACAGCAATATCTGAATCAGATGGTGCTAGAATGTGCCAATACCTAAAACGCACACGCCTGACGGCTTGAGGTACTTCTGGCCAGCAGGTGAGCGGAACACAGTGATGTGAACACCGGTTTCAATTGCTCGATCCATTCTGCATCGGTCAGAATGCTATTTCCATCGCAAGATGATTGATGAGCCTGCTGGTCACTGGAATCAGGTGGTCAAGAGGCCGTTTGGAGAGCTCCAGCTTTAACTTCTTCGAAGAGAATCACTCTCAACTAACCAAACGTTGAAAATGCAAGAGAACCACTTTTTCATTTACGCTACAAGCTAGAAACTAAAAAACCTGCTTCACCCTACTCGTTATATTTTAATGGAGATCAGCAGAGAATCAATTCTCATCAGCTCTCCACTCTGCTCCCTCCTAAGAATCCATTAAAATCACTCTATCAGAGAATCATGGAGCAGAGTTTAAGAATCAAGGAGCAGAGTTCTCTCAAACGGGTCAAAGATTCTCATAGGAACAACTTCCAATTCCAAACAATTTAGTGCTTGTTTGGCACAACTCAGCTTCATTAGTAAAGTTGTATTTTTTAAATAGCTTCTTGAGCAACTTTCTAGGTGAAGCTGAGCTGTTTTGGAAAAACTATTTGGCAAAACAGCTTCACCAACAGCTTCATGCATGGATAGGAGAGAGAAATGAGGGAGAGCGCTAGGATAAGCTACTTTTTCAGCTTCATCCCAACTCATGTCTTTGTGAGAGGGGAAACACAGCTTTATGTGTGAAGCTATTTTAGAAATAAGTGTGGGACAAAAAAACAGCTCACAACAACTTTAGATATTTGATCCGTCTGACTGCTATTGGAGTTTACTCACTGTTCTTGGTTTCATACATTACCTTCGATCCGACAACACAAAAGAGCTTTGCGCCCTCACCCGTCACACCCGCCACCACCACGATGGCCTCCTCGGGCATCCCTCTATAGCTGAGAAACCATATAAAACCTCCACAACCCTCAACTCTGTAGGATCTCTAGTTGGTCTAGAGGGATGGGGTGAATAGGCATGTCAAAACAAACACTCAAACTTTTACCAAATTCACCCAGCAGCACTGTCGCTCTAGAGGGCGGTACTGTCGGGCCAGAACAGCGACACTGCCGCACCTATAGACAACTTCGAATCACAGTTCAAAAATCGTGAACGAAAACTTAGATCGGAGAAATTTCCTAGCTTACTACAGGTATGACAATCACAGATCAAAAGCTAGAAGTGGTAGGAACACCACACATAAGTAGATCGACTATAAACCCTAGAAATCACCTCAACCATAATATGTCATGCAAGTAATGTAAATCAAGCACAAGTGACACAATGATTTATTCAGTGGTTCGGCTCGCCATCCAGGCTTGCCTACCTCCACGTTGTTGAGGTTAGCCACTAAGGCTTAGGGCTTTCCAACCCTTTCTCGTTCTCAAGTCAAGAGACTTAACTCTTGAGATGAGAGATGAGTTTACTAGCTTCAAGAGATGGTTATAAACCTTCCGAGGCTGCCGCACAAGTTGGTAAGCTCCACGGGTGACGCTCTAGCTAGCTAGGAGTTAAGCTCCAAGAGTAACAAACACAACCACCGTCAAAATGAGAACCAAGTGCTCTTTAGAGTTGAGAATCAATGGAGCTGCTCTCGAATCGAGTTTTAACCCTTTTCTCTCAAGGATTGATGGGAAAATCAATGGATTTGCTTGGGGGCTTGAGGTCAACAATGGAGGAAGGGAGAGAGAGAGAGAGAGAGAGCTCCTGCTCTGTTTTGAGCATGCTAAAGTGAGGAAGAAGAGGCAGATCATCGTTGGGGAGAAAGGAGAAATGTATATATACACCCCAGCCCCCAACAGTCACCGCATCCAAGGGGTCAGGCGAGACGGAGCCCGCTGCCTAGAAGTAGGGCAAGACGGAGCCTGCGACTTTAGGTGAGATGGAACCCACGTCCTTGAGGTCAGACGAGACAGAGTGTAGGGTCGAGATGACGGACTAGAGGGGGGTGAATAGTCATTTCTAAATTTAATCGCACCGGCTAACCGAAACAAATGCGGAATTAAAACAATTGGTCTAGCCAAGACTACACCCCTCTATTGAAGTTCACAAACACCTTATAAAGATCCTAATTAGTCAACAATGGTGCCGGGCTAGCTAGAGCTCACCTATCCAATTCTAGGATTAAGGTCACACAAACCTATGTCACTAGTAGTTTGCACACTGGGAAGCTCCTACATAATTCTAGTAAGCAAAAGCACAAAGCTCCTAAGCTCACTAGCAATGCTTAATAACAAGGCAACCAATGTCCAATTAGAGAGCACAAATACTTAGCTACACAAACTAAGCAATGTGATTAACAAGTTTACACAAACCAAAATAGCCACACAAGGGAGCTACTTCTATGCTACACAAGCAAGAAGGTAACCAGAGAGCTACACAAGCTAACTAATTACAAGAGCAACTACACAAGCACAATGTATATGAAAGTAATTACTAGCTTGTGTAAGGGGATTGCAAACCAACAGGAAGAACAATGGTGACACGGTGATTTTCTCCCGAGGTTCACATGCTTGCCAACACGCTACGTCCCCATTGTGTCAACCGCTCACTTGGTGGTTCGGCGGCTAATTAGCATCACCCACCAAGCCCGCACGTCGGGCACCGCAAAAACCTATCCTAAAAGTGAGGGTAGCTCAATGACACGCTCAACTAGAGTTGCTCTTGGTGGCTCCCGTAGGGCGAGCACAATGCCCCTCACAAAGCTCTTCTCCAGAGCACCGCACAAGCTTCTTATGGGCTTCGACAGAGACCATCACTAAGCCATCTAGGAGGTGGTAACCTCCAAGAGTAACAAGCACCACCGGCTTGCAAGACGACCACCTAGTGTCACTCGATGTAACCTCACGATGCAATCGCACTAGAATCGCTCACTCACTCAATCGAATGAACACTATCAAGCTAGAATGAGTTAGAGGGCTCCCAAGCACTACCACATAAGCCACCAAGGCTCTAGTATGCTCAGCTCTACTAAGCTTTTGGCCAAAGGCCGACCAACACTCCTATTTATAGCCCCACAGGCTAAAATAGCCGTTACACCTTCACTGGGCAATTTTCAGGACTACCGAACGCGCTGGTCGTGTGCACCGGACGTGTCCGGTCGCTGCGTCTCGATCACTGATTGACCGCCATGTGTCCCATTCAAACGAAATAGCCATTGCCGCCCAACTGTGATCAGACGCGTCTGGTATGACCGGCCGTACGCAGGACATGTGGCGTCCGATCGAGTCCAGAGAGCTCCTAGAGCTACTCAACTCTGTCTGGACACGTCCAGTGTGACCTATCAGATGTAGGAGGGGCAGCGTCCAATTAAGTCCAGAGAGCTCCTAGAGCCGCTCGACTCTGATCGGACACGTCCGGTGTGGCCGACAGGATGCGCCCCTATGTTCGGTCCTCTCTGGACCAACACCTGTGCCCCACATCACCACGACCTGATGCTGAACAGTGATTGCTCGACATTCGATCACTGCTATGAGCCAGAGTCCGGTCACCTCGGCAACTCTACCCATGCCTGGCCAGAATACCGAACACGTTCGGTATCGAAATCGGATGCGTCCGGTCACATCGGGAAATATCGGACGCGTCCGGTCACCCCGTGACCAACGCATTCAACTCCTTTTCTTCACTAACTTCTTCTCTGCAAATGTGCCAACACCACCAAGTGTACACCACCATGTGTATGTGTGTTAGCATTTTCACAATCATTTTCCAAAGGATTAGCCACTCAACTTGCCACGCCACTCGATCCTAGCGACGATGCAAAGTTAGATCACTTGAGTGGCACTAGATGACCGATATACAAACAAGTTTGCTCCTCTTGATAGTATGGTCATCTATCCTAAACCCGGTCATCAACTTCTCTACACACCTATGGCCGGTGAAATGAAATACCCTAGGTTATACCTTTGCCTTGCGCATTCCATTCCATCTCCTCCAATGTCGATGCAACACATGCACCAACATGATCAACAATGATATGATCCACTTCATATCATCACATGATCATATTGGTTCATCGATCTTGACTTCACTTGCTTTTCACTGTTGCCTTCGTCCATCGGCGCCAAGTCTTGCTCAAGCTTCACCACCACGCAGTCCATCGCTCCAAAGCCTTCGACTTGCCCTTCACTCTTACAATCGGTCCATCAAGCCAAGTCTTGTCTTGATCTTCTCCACCTTGATCACATGACTCAATGTCATGTCTCATGTGCAATGAGCTCCTTCATCATCACATGTGTGAGCTTTGCAACATCTCCGAGCCATTTCCACCTTCATGGCATATGTTGCTCACACACATGTACCTGTGGACTAATCACCTGTGTATCTTACATAAACACAATTAGTCCACCTAGGTTGTCACTCAATTACCAAAACCACATAGGGACCTTTCATGGAGCCCATGGCCAAGGGGTCAGGCGAGACCGAGCCTGTGGTCTTGAGGTCGGGCGAGACGGAGCCCGTGACCTTGGAGTCAGGCGAGACCTTGCCCACGACCTTGAGCCATCCAGGGAAGTTAGCGTGGGTGCTAACTTCCTTATGCCACGACTCAAGTGCGGTAGTGCCTCTCTTCAAGTGCGGCAGTGCCGCACCACGCAAGATAGCAAGGGTAATAGTAAAGTGAAGACTATCTTGTCTGTGAATCTAAGGATGCATGTGGTTGTTTGAGCACTTGGCAGCATATTTTAGCTTAAGCATTGTGTCCCCCTTTATAGTATGACTTTTCCTATACTCAAATTCAAAATCTAAAAGAATTTAAACTTCCTTTGAGTTTGAAACCATCTATATTTGTAATTAGGGGCTCCTCCATTTCGTGTAGCATCCTCGAATATAAATTCCTCGCTTATCATCTCGATAAATCTCATTAGTTCTCTAATTTCATGGTCATCATCACCAAAACCTACAATTAGGGCTTGATTGCACTTTCAACTCTCCCTTTTTGGTGAATTGATGACAACCCAATTAGAGCTTACAAAAGATATGAAATAAATACTGAGATTTTTAAGCCATGGGTGTAGATCCTCTCCCTAAGTATGTGAATAGAGAGTTGAATTCTCAAATTGGCATGAGAAGCCAAGATTCACATTTTAGTGAAAGTGATGGGGCTCCCCCTATATCCATGCTCCTGTGGGGTGCTGCATACTGTGTCAGGTATGTAAAATATGATGCAAATAATAGTTTATGCACAACATGGTTTGCTTGTTGTAGCAGGGTGTGGCACTACCGCACTTGCTATAACAGTATAGATCAGAACAGACACTACACACCATATGATACATATAAAGATATATATTCTAACACAATTGTATCACAAGCGACAACATAGATTAATATATGTCTATATCCCACACATATATAAAGTACTTAAGTAGTATTATTACATAAATAGAGTTTCTAATGGACTAGTCAAACTCTCACCTAATGAAGACTACTCTAAACGAATACTAACATGACTCTAGCTGCAGCAACCTCCATGGCATTGAAAAAGTTGTTGACCCCTCTAATTTTCTCCCCCTTTGGCATAAAGCACCAAAAGAGAAGAAAATATGAAAGACCAACACTCACTCCTCATCCTCTTGGATGGTGTCCCAATCGACATCATCCCCACCAGCAGCTCCACTAGCACCTTGCAACGTCCTCCTCTCCACCATCATCATCATCGTCATCGGAAGGAAGAAGAAGACACCACCGCCCTCCCTTGGCGATGAGTGGTCGAAGTGTGGCGCTCATGCCTGGTGCTCCTCCTCATGGACTACAAGTTGGTCCTCAAACTAGTGTGAGGATCAAGCTCTAGGCTGCTCCTGCTCCTACTCCTACTCCTCCTCATTCTCTGAATCAGCATTGGATAGGCTAGGGAGGTTATCAAACCTCAGCGGTGACTAAACTAGAGAAAGAGGTGGCAACCCTGCACGCTCTCTAGCCTTCCGGTTGGCTTCACGGTTCTCCAACCAGTCCTGATATGTGGTCCTCGATGCATAAGTGCATGTGGTAAAGATGGCCTTGATCCACTTCCCAAATTTCTCTATCTTCTTTTCCTTATGAGGCCTAGAGCGGGACGACTCAGGCATGTCCTCAACTTATGGAGAGTGTCTCATTACCCTGCTAGCACCTACCCCTCAGGGTCTTCTCAATTTTGTAGATGGTGTGAAGACCATCTTTCTCAAATAGTCAAATCTATAGCCAGTGACCCTCTCAATCATATACATGAGATAGGGGGCATAGGGTATCCCCTTTCTCCCATCCTCCATGGCGTTCCTTAGCTCATGCCACATGAAGCGAGGGACATTAAACCTATCACCTCCAGGAGCAAATCTAGCAAGCACATTCCTCACATATCCATTAAGATAAGAAGCTGCTCCATCCTTGGGATTGATAGTGTGCCTGATCAAGTTATTCAGAATGTAATAACAGCTCTTCAGGCCACTGACCTTCCAATCTACACTTCTCTTATCAATCCACATATATGCAATGTCCGTGGATCTCAGCTCTAGCCTCATCATGAATGTAAGTGAAGCCCCGCTCCTCCTCTCCAAAACCAAGGATCCAGCTAAAAGTCACAAAATCAACTCTATAATGTCATCCCTTAGTCATACACGGAATCTCATCAGTGTAGATACTATAGAAGAAAGTGGCAATGAACTAGGCTAGCACTTTCCTCATTCCAATTATATCTAAAGCTCCTAATATTAGTGAGGCCAAATAACTCACAAGCCTTGATCACCTTATTGAATCTAGGCTCATTCTTTACCTTCATCTCCTCCTAATCAACATACTGTATCTTGACAACTTTGGATTTCTTGGAGTTGAAGTTCACATATGCATAGAAGTTGGAATGAAACTCATTCCAAAACTTGTAGTCTATCTCCAAATCCTTTGACTGCTCATAGGGATTGTTTTCACGTGCTTCCTCTACCATCTTCAACTTTCCAGCATAGCTGAGCATGGGATGAGCACATGTGTCAATAGGATGCCTCATAACCACATCCTCAGAATACTCTCTGATGTAGCTCCTATCAAACTCCTCAAGATGAGGTGGAGTATCTAGGCAAGCACCTAGGAGGAATAGTGCGGCTCTCCAAGTTCTCCTCATCTTGGATCATCTGATCTCTCCTCCCCCTGTCTCTAGCAATATCTCTGTCTACTATACCTGCTACTGCCCCCTATGGTCCTGCCATGACCACGATGAGGCATTTGCTTGTCCTCGAGGCCTCTGTCATCATCCTCTTCCCCCTTCGGTCATCATCACCTCCAGGAGGCCATCTTGGTTCATGTGGATTGAGGAGGAAAGAGATGAATCGGCTCCATCCACAAGCTAGGACTGCTGCTGATGATGATGTAGAAGAACAGCAGCAGGCCGCGGCAATGCCTGAAGATGGCAGTGTGGCTGGACAGAGCGGCAGGCGTCGCCTGTGCGTGCGTGGAGGAGAAGAGAGGCGGCGGCTAGGAGATAGGAGAGGAGAGGGTTACCTAGGGCCAAGTAAAATAGGTAGAAAAGATGGACCCCATGGTAACAGCTAATATGAGCCAAATTTCTAGTTGAAATTTAAAGTGTGGCACTACCACAGTCCACACGCGGCACCGCCGCAGTGCGGCACTGTCGCAAGGCAGGCGCGGCACAATCGCATTCCCCAGACCAGCAAGATTTAGCTGCTAACTAAATACCTCTATATATATTAGATATGAACACATATCTTAAGCACACTATGATCAGCAACCAATAACCAATACAAACAATGATCATAATGCACTTGTTTCTTATGATAAAACATTTTAAGCATAATATTTATACTTTTGCAATTCATTTCTCCTATCCATGCTAGTTTATCAATCAAGGTGTGTTATAGTTCAAACCATGTTACAAGAATCAAGAATATTTAGCTCACTATGCAAAGCACAAAACCTTGACTCATCAAGAGCCTTAGTGAAGATATCGGCTAGTTGCTTTTCGGATGCTGACATGGCGAAATTTCGATATCTCCTTTGGCTTCGCGGTCTCTCAAGAAATGATATCGGATGTCTATGTGCTTAGTTCTTGAGTGGCTTACAGGATTGTTGGCTAACTTTATGGCACTTTCGTTGTCACACAAGAGTGGGATTTTAGTGAAGTGACATCCGAAATCTTGAAGGGTTTGCCTCATCCAAAGTAGTTGAGCACAACATGCACCGACTGCAACATACTCGGCCTCGGTGGTGGAAAGGGACTACACAATTTTGCTTTTTAGAACTCTAAGACACTAGGGACCGTCCAAGGAATTGATATATCCCTGAAGTGCTTTTTCGATCTACTTTACAACCTGGTGTAATCAGAATCCTGAATACCTAAGTAGATCAAACCTAGAGCCCTTAGGATACCATAAGACAATGTTAGGAGTATGTACTATATATCTCAAGATTCTCTTAACAAGCCACTAAGTGACACTCTTTTGGGTTAAGCTTGAAATCTAGCACATATGCACACACTAAGCATAATATCGGGCCTAGATGCGCACAAATAAAGTAGAGAGCCGATCATGGAGCGATATACCTTAGTATCTATGGCTTTCCCTTCATCATTGAGATCTAGATGTCCATTGGTTGGCATGAGAGTTTTGATAGGCTTGGCATTCACCATGTCAAACTTCTTGAGCATATCATGGGTGTACTTTGTTTGGCTAATAAAAGTTTCATCCTTCACTTGCTTGATTTGAAATCTAAGGAAGAACTTTCAATTCACCCATTATGGACATCTCAAATCTCTTAGGTCATGGTCCTACTAAATTCCTCACAAAAAGAATGATTAGTACTACCAAATATTATGTCATCGACATATATTTGGCACACAAATATATCTTTGCCAACTTTGTAGAGTGAAAAGGGATAGGATCGGCTTTGCCTATTTGAATCCTTGTTTAAACAAGAATTCCTTAAGGCATTCATACCATGCTCTTGGTGCTTGCTTAAGCCCATAGAGCGCCTTTTAGAGTTTGTAGACATGGTTGGGAACTTATGATCTTCAAAGCTCAGGTGGTTGCTCAACATAGACAAGTTCTTGAATAGGGCTATTGAGAAATGCACTCTTCACATCCATTTGATATAGCTTGAAGTTGTGATGAGCAGCATAGGCTAGAAGCATTCGAATTGCTTCAAGTCTTGCCATCGGTGCATATGTTTCTTCAAAGTCCAAACCCTCTACTTGAGTGAAACCTTGAGCAACCAACCTTAGCCTTGTTCCTTGTCACCACTCCATTCTCATCTTGCTTGTTGTGGAAGACCCATTTGGTGTCAATGACAGTTGGTATTGGGTCGTTCCACCAAAGTCCACACTTGTTTCTTTCGAAGTTATTGAGCTCTTCTTGCATGGCTATCACCCAATCCAGGTCTCCAAGTGCTTGTTCTACCTTAACAGGCTCCAAAGAGGAAACAAATGAGTAATATTCACAAAAGTTTGCTAAATGTGAATGAGTTGTTACCCCCTTTCGAAGACTCCCAAGGATGTTATCAATGGGATAATCCCTATTGTATTGTTTGCCTTAGCCTTGGATGCTCAATGGCCTCTTGTTCATCTTCTGGATCTTCATCATCATCTTGCTCAAATATGGGATTATAGGATTTGTCCACTGAGCTAGGAGTCGAATCAGCTACTGCCTGACTGTGTAGGTGCGACACTGCCTACACTCTAGAGTTGCAATAGGTGTTTGCTGAAGTGTAGCATCAGGTACGTCAGCGGAAATAGGTGCAGCATCAACTTGAGGAACCACCACTTCAGTGACTTCATCTTATTGTGGTCTAATATCACCAATAGCCAATTGCTTGATTGCTTCACATGGTGGATCCTCCTTTCCTACAACACTTGAATCAACTTGCTCTACTTGAGAGCCATTAGATTCATCAAATGTCATATCTACGGCAATCTCAACTCTCCTAGAGGTTTTGTTGAAGACACGGTAGGCATGCTCATTTGATCCATAACCAAGAAGAAAACCTTCATAAACTTTAGGTGCAAACTTAGAGATTTTGGGTTTCTTGTTAAGTATGAAACACTTGCACCCAAACACTCTAAAGTAGGACATCTTAGGCTTGTTACCGATTAGAAGCTCATATGAAGTTTTCTTCAACTTCTTGTGTAGGTAGAGGCGGTTGATGGCATGGCAAGCGGTGTTGACAGCGTCACACCAAAAGATGTTCGACGTCTTGTACTCATCTAGCATTGTCCTTGCCATGTCACTGAGTGTACAGTTCTTCCTCTCTACTATACCATTTTGTTGAGGGGTGTATAGAGTTGAAAACTCATGCTTGATGCCCTCTTTATCAAGAAACTCCTCAACTAGATTATTCTTGAATTCGGTCCCATTCTCGCTTCTCACTTTTTAATAATGGGAAGACCGAACTCTTTTTGAGCTCTTCTAACAAATATCTTCACCTTCTCTTGAACTTGGCACTTGTCATGCAAGAATAAAATACCCAAGTGAAATGGTAATAGTCATCAACAATAACAAGACCATATTTGTTACCCCCGATACTTAGGTAGACGACCGATCCAAAGAGATCCATATGTTTTAGCTCCAATGGTTGCTTGGTGGTCATGATGCTTTTTGGTGGGTGAGATGCTCCAACTTGCTTTCTGGCTTGACAAGCGCTACAAATCCTATCTTTCTCAAAGTGAACATTTGTTAGTCTAAGGATGTGTTCATCTTTTAGAAGTTTGGCTAAGTTCCTCATCCCAACATGGGCTAGTCAGTGATGCCAAAGTCAACCCATGCTAGATTTTGCCACTAAACAAGTCTCAAGCTTAGCTTTACTTTTGTTGAAATCAACTAAGTAAATCTTGTTCTTTAATTGACCCGTAAAGACAACAGTGGAATCCTCCCTTCTAAAGACTTCCATACCCTTATCCAAAAAGAGACAATTGTAGCCCATCTCACACAATTGAGAAACAGACAACAAATTGTAACTCAATGAATCAACATGTAATACATTTGTAATTGAATGCTCAAGGGTTACAACAACTTTATCGAGACCAATCACATCCCCTTTGAATTGTCTCCAAAGACAATATTTTCATTTGAGTGCATCATCAGGGAATATGATGGAAACATACTCCTTTCTCCGGTCATATGATTTGTACATCCACTATCAAGCACCAAACTTGATCCACTGGAAGAGTATGCCTACAAAACAAGTTTAGTTGCTAGATTTTGGTCCCCAATTTGACTTGGGGCCTTACATGTTAGTCACAAGAATCTTAGAAACCCAAATAGAAGTATTCCTATATATGTTGGTTTCCTTTCTAACATATTTTACAACCACTTTCCCACTGCTGTTGTTCCTCAAAATCAATGTTTTCCTAAACGGTAAACGATCTTTACACGGTCGCCCTTCATTTAGCGTTTAGGCTATTTACATGGTGTTTAAACGAAGTTAAACGGTCTAAACGGTTTTATACTTTAAAAAAATACATATAATTATATATGTGCATGTAAAAATAAAGTATTCTAGCATTTATACATATTTATCCGAGGAAAAATCAATTATTTTGGTATGTATATATATTTATGCATGTAAAAAGAACCAAATATAGATATTTATGCATGTAACATATCAACTGTACACATTTATAAATATAATAAACTTAAGTATATAAATTTATCCATACAAAACTAAACTAGATTTACCTCGTGTTCGCCTAAACAACCGTTTAAACAGCTATTTAGCCCATTTAATACTGTTTATCTCTGTTCCGTTTAGGCCGTTTAGACCGTTTTTCCCGTTTTTTGACCGTTTAAACGGTCAACCGTTTAATTTCTGTTTACCCCCTAAATAAAATAGTTTACCACCGTTTACCATTTAGTGGCCGTTTAATCGGCCGTTTAGGCCGTTTAGGCGAACACTGCTCAAAATAAAGCATGATGTCAAGCTTTGTCGAGGTGCATAAGTCTTCGGTTGATAGGCATACTTATTCTTGGTGGCCCACACTGATTCCTTTGGCTTCTGGAAAACCTGTTTCTCCTGGTACACCTTCTTCTTGAGCTTAGTTTGATCAGTAGCAGAATTGGTAGCCTTCCCATTTTTGTGGGGCGCGACACTGTCGCCCTTCACCGTGGCACTATCGCTGCGCGACACTGCCGCTCGAGGATGATGCACTGCCGCGGTCTGTGCAGGCTGATCTGTACCAATTTTACCCTTACTCAAACTGCACACACTCATAGCTATTCACTATCCTTCTTCCATTTGTCTTGGCTCATTTTGTGTGTCCAAGCCCATGCTTGATTGAGGGATGCCCTCCTTGCTTGAATTGTGGCCCTTTTGATTCATCAACCTTCTTGTCATTAGATTGGGTCACACTTATCCACCCTTTTTCAATGACTTCATTGAGCCTAGCAATCTCCTTTCTCATAGCTTCCATGTTTGCAGGGTTAGTGGAATATGCATTCAAATCAAGATTAAAACATTTTCCACAACCTTGACTAGTGGAGGGAGTAGATGTTTCCTTTGCCTTAGTAAGATGTGAGTTGTTATTCTAAAGAATGCTATATTGCATCTCAAGTTCTTTGTGCTTTTCATCTAAATCACAATACTTTTTCTCGAGAGCTTTATTTTCTTTCTTTGTGATAGCATGGTCCTCTTGCTCTTTGGCCAAAGCCTTGCACAAGAATTCCACCTCACTTCTCTCTAATGCAAGAGCTTCTTTGCTAGCAATGTAGAGATCCTCTTGTTGAATAAGAGTCTCTTCTCTAGATTCTAGCTTGGCTTGGACACTCTCTAAATTCTCCATTAGCTTAGTGATGAATAATTTGGTCTTTCCATCCAAATTCTTAGTTATCATGTTTATTTCTTTATCACTAGATTCATCATCACTAGAACTATCACTTATATCACTACTAAAGATATCACTAGGAGGTGGAGGAGATTTGGCCTTCGATTTGGATTTTACCTTCTCACCCTTTATCATGAGACAAATATGAGGGGAGTAGTAGTCATCATTAGACATGTCGTTGAAGAGCCTTGGTGTAGGGGATGACTTGTGAATAGCAATAGTTGCAACCTTCTCATCCTCTTCACATGTGCTCTCTTTAGTTGAGTCTCATTCATGCCCAATGTGAGCCTCTCTCATGTACTTCTTGCTCTTTCTACGGTCAGCCTTCTCCTCTTTCTTGTTCTTCTTGTATTTGTTGTCCTTATCTCATATGGACACTTGGCAATGAAGTGATCGGTGCTTCCACAATTGTAGCATGTCCTCTTTTTCTTGTTTGGAAAGCTTCTCTTCACTACCTTGTAGCCTTGCTTCTTTAGCCCATTGTGACACCTCTTCATAAAGAGAGCAACAACATCAACTTTCTCATATTGATCATCATTATTTTTACTTTCACTTGAATATGATGTGGTCTCTACTCTTTCTTGAACTTGCTTGCTTGCTTTGGGCTTGCTAGTTGAAGCTTGTTGACTGATCTTGGATTTGCTTGTAAAGCCTTGCTTGATTTGTTGGCCTTGAGAGCTACATCTTTGATCTTGATGCCCTCTAGCTTTGCTTGCAATTCTCCAAGTTTCATCCTCTCATTTGCTTCTTCTCTTTACATGTCAAAGGTCAAGATCCTTCCAAGTACATCATTTGGTGTGAAGTACTCAAACTTCTTCTTGTCTCTAAATAGAGTTACTACGGTCTCATTTCTAGGTGAATAAGCTTCCAACATAATCTTGACAACTTTGTGATCATCTAGCTCATCACAACCATAGCCTCTAATCTTGTCCACCATTGTTATCAACCTATCAAACATCTCTTGTGACCCCTCTCCATCCAAGATTACAAACCGGTTGAGCTTTGATATCAACAAGTCAATTCTCGCCTTTCTCACTTTGTCAACCCCTTCATGTGCTAGGTGCAAAGTGTCCCATATTTGCTTGACAACATCAACTCGAATCACTCTATTGTACTCATCACCATCCAAGGCACTAAGCAACACACTTGTGGCTTGACCATTGATGTGAATTATTCTCATCTCTTCTAGTGTTGGGTTCTTGGGATCAACCAGTGGCTCATATCCATTGCAAACAATCTTAAGATAGGCTCTCATCAAGTGCTTCCACTTGGCAAAGTTAGCCCCATTGAAATAAGGTAACTTACCGCAGGCACATTGATGAAAGACCTCCGATCATAGTTAGTCATAGGAATAGAAGAATAGTTAAAGGATACGACGACATATTTGTTGTTGTCGGCCTTGCCCTTTCTTTTCTTCTCCTTCTTGTTCTCCTTCGACACTTGGTATGACTCATCATCATCTCCATCTTCAAAACTACTTGATATGCTTGATGATGCACTTGTTGCCTTCTCTTCTTCTTCTTCTTCTTCTTTCTTCTTCCTAGCTTCTCTTTTTTTTTCTTCTTGATTCTCTCTTAAGCCTTCTTTCTTCTTTCCTTTGCTTCTTCTCCTCTAACCGCTCCTCCTCCTTCTTCTCTCTTGCTTCTCTTTTTAGCTTTCTTCCTTCCTTCTTCTCTCATTCTCATTGAGAGCTCCTTCGGCATCGGTAGCCTCAAGATGTGGTAGCATGGTGTTGCTTGCTGTTGACGCGCCCAGCTCGCTGCTGTTCGTGTCGACATCCACCCGCTTCGCGCCACTAGTTCCTTCTCTGAGCTCCATACCTCACGCGGTGAAGTGTATATGAGGTAACCTGCTCTGATACCACTTGTATGATCTCTGGTTGGCCTAGAGGGGGTGAATAGGTCTATCAAAACAAACACTCAAACTTTTATCAAATTCATCCAGCGGCACTGTCGGGCCAGAACAACGGCACTACCGCACCTGCAGACAACTTTAAATCACAGTTCAAAAACCATGAACGAAATTTTTTTTAGCTTACTGCAGATATGACAATCACAGATCAAGAGCTAGAAGTGGTAGGAACATCACACACAAGTAGATCGACTAGAAACCCTAGAAATCACCTCAACCATAATATGTCATGCAAGTAATGTAAATCAAGCACAAATGACACAATGATTTATCTCGTGGTTCGGCTCGCCACCAAGGCTTGCCTATATCCACGTTGTTGAGGTTAGCCACTAAGGCGTAGGGCTTTCTAACCCTCCCTCGTTCTCAAGTTAAGAGACTTAACTCTTGAGATGAGATGTAAGTTTACTAACTTCAAGAGATGGTTACAAATCATCTAGGGCTGCCACACAAGTTGGTAAGCTCCACGGACGACGCTTTAGCCGGCTAAGAGCCAAGCTCTAAGGGTAACAAACACAACCACCGGCCAAAACGAGAACCAAGTGCTCTTTAGAGTTGAGAATCAATGGAGCTGCTGTCGAATCGAGTTTTGGACCCTTTTCCCTCAAGGATTGATGGGAAAATCAATGGATTTGCTTGGGGGCTTGAGGTCAACAATGGAGGAAGAGAGAGAGCTCCTGCTCTGTTTTGAGCGTGCTGAAGTGAGGAAGAAGAGGCAGATCGCTGTTGGGGAGGAAGGGAAAAGGTATATATACCCCCAGCCCCCAACAGTCACCGCACCCAAGGGATCGGACGAGATGGAGCCCGCGGTCTCGAGGTCGGGCGAGACGGAGCCTGTGACTTTAGGCGAGACGAAACCCGCGGCCAAGGGGTCGGGCGAGACCGAGCCCGCGGCCAAGAGGTTGGGCGAGACAGAGCCCGCGACCTTAGGGTCGGGCGAGACCGAGCCCGCAACCTTGGGGTCGGGCGAGACCTTGCCCGTGACCTTGGGCCATCCGGGGAAGTCAGCGTGGACGCTAACTTTCTTGTGCCGCGACTCAAGTGCGGCAGTGCCTCTCTTCAAGTACGGCAGTGCCGCACCACGCAAGACAAAAAGGGTAATAGTGAAGTGAAGACTGCCTTAGCTGTGAATCTGATGATGTATGTGGTTGTTTGAACACTTGGCAACATATTTTAGCTTAAGCATTGTGTTTCCCTTTATAATACGGCTTTTCTTATACTCAAATTCAAAATATAAAAGAATTTAAACCTCCTTTGAGTTTAAAGCCATCTACATTTGTAATTAGGGGCTCCTCCGTTTTGTGTAGCATCCTCGAATATAAATTCCCTGCTTGTCATCTCGATAAATCTCATTAGTTCTCTAATTACGTGGTCATTATCATTAAAACCCACAATTAGGGCTTAATAACACTTTCAAACTCCAAAACCCTAACCCGAACCATCACCTCACCGGAGTTGATGAAGATCATCGGAGATGGAAGAAGTGCAGTGCGAATCTCTGCACTGAATCGTGAGGCAAGAAACTTGACATATTTCTTGAAAGAAATCTGGTGACAGAAATAACAAATTTTGAAAAAAAATACGAGGCGCTGAATTGTGTTCGCTCGAAATTCCAGCAGATCACACGCCCACAGTCACTGTATATCATATTCGAAAAGACAAAATGGAAACTGAAAATCAAGGCTCGCGCATTGCTAAAGGTGTAGTAACTTGAGTGATAACGATATTACACCATCCAAAAGCCCACATAAATGATCAACGCTAGCATCTACCTCCATTTACAAACAGTCCACAATTGCTCTAGAACTCAACATTTTTCAGTAGCAGTGGGTGTAACAAGGTACAGTACTCAGTCAGAAATATGGGAAGGTCGTCTTCAGTCTGTGAAGCGTCTAAAGCTTGCATGAGGATTGTGAGCAAGGTCGTCTTCAAACTGTCAAGGAGAAGCTCAAAACTGAAAAACCACGACACAAAACAAGATACTGGAAAAATCACCTTCAAATTATGATTCCACTAACCTGCCGAGTGAATTTTGAAGTGGTTTAGTATCTGTAATTTTTGTCGTAGAAGGGATTTTCACCCCACGATTCTCTTTCAGCCTTAGCTCTGTTTTCAGCCTCTGCCTCCTCCAAGATCGACCGCTTTGTGTTCCTTGATTTTGAAGACTTTGTAGACTGCAATTAAGTAATTACCAAGTGGCTGTGGTGGTGAATAAACCAAGAGATGGGGCACAAATAATTCATATATAGCATGTAAATGCATGTGGAGAAGTTCCATTCACATTTCCCGGCAATGGTATACAGTAATAGACTAATAGGTAAAACCACATAAAGATACTTCCTTGGATAATACTAAAAAAACTCGGCCTGCGAGGGGTGTCCTTGGATAATACCAATACACGCATTTGCAGATGAACAACTAAAGTCCAATAAAATATGCTTCATATTCGTAAGCAGATTTGCAAGACAGTAACTGGCATCATTAGCAGCAATGTATGAGCCTTGCATTAGATAAGAGGAATGCGTTACTGAAGGAAAATACATCATTAGTTAATTTGCAATAATTTCAGTTCAGAACACTAGCTTGTCTACTTTGATTAACACTAGTTTGTTTAATACCCCGATTTACCATATGTCCATGTATCTTCTTCAGAAAACTGTAATTAATGACATGGACAAAGTAAGAAGGGCTTTCTTCTGGCAAGGGGGTAGTATCAAGAAATAAAATACCATTTAGTGAAATGGACAAGGGTCTGTGCTAGCAAAAAGAAAGGTGGTTTCGGGCTTTAGGCATAAAAGACCTCAGGAAGCTTAATATCAACCTCTAGTCAAGTGGTGGTGGAACTTAAACATGAAAAGGGATCTAACAAGAAATTGTCAACGCTAAATATATTGAAGGGCAATCCATTTGTCTGATAACTAAAAGCACGATGACTCTCCAATTTGGGCAGATCTGCTAAAAATCAAGCCAATCTATCTTCAGGGAAGGAAAATTTTTATGAGAAATGGTGAAAACACTTTGATTTGGAGGGACCCTTGGTTGAATGAAGATTACTTGCTTCATAAATATCATATATTTTGTTCTGTTTATGTGAACAGCAAGATATCTCTGTTTAAAAAGCCAAAGAGGAAGATCTCCAGTTACGCTTTAGGCATTGGCTTCCTTGGGACCTTCGGTCTATTTGGCAGCACATCCAATCTCTAGCGAGAGAGGTTGTGTTTCAGGAGAACAATGATGTTATCTCCTGGAAGCCTAAAAAAAATGGCATTTTCACCGTTAAGTCTGTGTACAATGTTTTAACCTTGAATGAGACTGGCAATAATTATAGGATGCTATGGGAAGGTAGAATCCCAGCAAAAATCAAAATCTTGTTATGGCTGCTGGAAAATAATGCTGTACTCACTAAAGATAACCTCATAAAAAGACAACATCAGGTGACCCCGAGTATCGTTTCTGTGACAACGATGAAATTATAGCACATCTTTTCTTCATCTGTATCACCTGTTATTTGGGCAGTGGTTGCCAAAGCTCTGACATCCCAACCAATTTACAGCAATTTTGGGTATTGTTCAAAAGGTGGCTGCCAAACGGTGAAGTTTTATACCTTTGGCATAGCTGCGAACTGTTGGGCTATTTAGAAAACCAGGAACAAAGCTTGTTTTGAAAAGAAAAATGATTTAAAGTCCTGTGGAAATTATATGTTATGCATGTGGTCTAATGAATTACTAGACAGGTCTTTATCCAAAAGAGACTCAGGAGGAGCTTGAGGAAAGCATCAACACAATGGTACAGGTGGCGACGTGTCTTTTGGCTGACTCCAAGAATAACAAGCAACTCCAGCTGCAAGACTCCCAGGGTGGCGAGGATGGTGCTGATGTGATGTGAAGATGGGTGGCCCAAGAGTCAAGCACTGTATATATGCAAGACTCTGCATTACGTCCGGTTGGCTGTAATGCCTGATACTTTTGTAGTTTAAACTGGTAGATTCAGGTGTCTCCTTTGGTCGGCATTGATGCTCTGAATCAGAGAATCATGCTTTAACTAATCTGGATGGAGTCACAGTTCTCTTCTTGTTTCTGCTTTCTTGTGATGCTTTCCACCTGCTGTATTTCCATTATGTCGTAATGGAAATGGGGTGTTCCTCGGTTCAAAAAAAAAAAAACCAGTTCAGAACAGGAGTACCTTACTGATGAGCTTCTCAAATGCTTCTGGTCCATTTTGCTCAATATATCTCTCTGCAGCTGACAGAACATCATCAGATTTACCTAGCTTCTCATTCCTTGGAACATACCATATGTTCACTATTTGGCGGTTCACAAACATTGGCCGCACAAAATGGTCGTAAACATAAGCAGCACCATTGAACCAAGGTAAGACCAACCAGCAGTTAAAGAACAGCTTTGCATATGACCAAAATGGAAGCCTGCAAATAAAGATCTAAAGTGAGCATATCCAGTTTTCGATTCACCAACTTGATGCACCAAACACAGCTATATCCATGTACCACCACTGATGTTTGCAAATAATAACAAAGGCCACCAAAAAACCATAAACATGAACACATTGAGACATGACCAGAAGTGTTATTTACCACTCGATAATTGGAGCAAAAGTTAGCTCAAACAAAGTGATAAATGAGTACAACACCCAGTAAGTGAGCCACTGCTGATCATCTACAGGATCTTTTGTCTCTATTGCTCTAACAGAAGCATATCTGCAAAGGTGCCAAAACAGAAAGTGATTAGAAATATAACAATAGTGCTCACATAGTATCAAGAGGAAAAAACCGAGAGACAGTCAGTTAACGACAAAGGTGATACTTACAGAGGATAAGCAAGTGATATGAGTGGCCTGAAAAGAAACAGGAAAAGAGAAACTCAGTATCACCAGAAGAAAGCACTGTCGAACAAAGGGCCACCAGAAACTTAGAATTTACATTGACAGCATCAGGTAATCTATCTCAGTCATATAGCTAACAGCTGCCATATTTACTTCCTAGAGTAAGCCCTGTACCCCAGATAATACGGTATGTGACATTGTCATTTACTAAAATAAATAAAATTCATTCAGGGGAAGTCAGCTCCATCCTCCCTAGTCCATGAAGATGAAAATGCAGAAGAGTATGATGCCACTGTACTAGTTCACACGACAGCAAGGCCAACAGTTCTTTAATGCATCGGCTCTTTTCCAAACATTTCGAACCGATGCTATCTAACCTAATGGTAATAAACCACTTATTTCTGCAGCTTTCTGTCCGCGGCATGGCAACTTTCACATAGGGTGTATAATGGTGGCGGCACAATCTAGGGCCAAGCTACAGAAGTACAGCATGGTAGATTTCAACAGAACAAAATGGCACACAAACAAGACAAAATATTACATCACAAGCAAAATCACGAAACATTGGAATCAGGATACTGATCAGTAACACAAACGGTCGAAGTTGAAGACCCAGCATGGAAACCTTGAAATATCTGGTGTATTGGGGTTGAATTTTTGAACTAAATTTGAAGGATTTAGATTCGAATACCACTATACAAACAGTTCCAAGATGCCCTGATTGATTACTATCACCTACCAAAGAAAAAAAGGAAACCTTTAGTAGTATTGAGTTTCCTTCCACAGTTGCTGGTGAGATTTTGCAGTAAACCCCAGCGTTAAGCCTACCGATCAATTGACTGAGGCACTAAAATCCAATCCCAAAATCAAGTATATAGCCACAACTACCCATCGCACAGTTTCATCGCAACACCGAGATCCCCGGGAAGAGGGAACCCAAACGCGTTCATCCACAGCAACCCAACAACCCGCAACGGAAGATTCCCGTCGCGCACACTTTCCCCCATGCCGCTCGGTACAGCAACAATCGGGATGAAGCTCGCTCGCTCGCTCAAACAGAATCTACGTCGAACCCTACGAAAAGCCACCGCGAGAAAACGCTGCATCTAGCAAGAATCAAACGAATCGCCAGGGGGGCGAAATAAAAAATGAGAAAAAAAACCATACCCGGCTAGGACATCGAAGTTGTTGGCCAGCACCTTGAGGAAAGATCCGGACCCCATCTTGCTCCCTGCTCTTCTTCCTCCAGTAGAACAAAACTATCGCTCTCCCCCTCTACCCTGATGGAGCAGCTAAAACCTGGAAGCGCGTGCAGAAATAAACTCGGATTCTCGCGAGCCAGCCGTTGGGGGCTGCCTGGCTCTCTCTCTCTCTCTTCCTTTCCTTCTTTTGGTTCTCCCACCCTGGCCTGGTTTAGATCACCTTCAAATTCAAGTTTTTTCACTCTCTCTCCGTCCCATCAATTTTTAGCCGCTTGTATGGAGCACTAAATGTAGGTAAAAAAAATAACTAATTGCACAGTTTAGTTGAAAATTACGAGATGAATCTTTTGAGCTTAGTTGGTCCATGATTGGACAATATTTACCAAATAAGACGAAAACGCTACTATTCATCAGGTTGTAATTTTTTACGATCTAAACATGGCCCCTGTCCTAATGTTTGGCCGGCGGCGGGCCCCACCGTCAACGCGGAAGAAAAATATGCGGCCGCCGCCGTCTCGCCGCTCGTGGCGTTTTCTCTCGGAGAATGATCATCGAAGGTTCGGGGTGTTCAGAACGCGCGGCCCACACGGGGCTAGAGCCCAACCCAAACAATCACTGGACAGCCCGTGGAGAGCGGTTGGTCCATGGCACGTGAATCAAGTTGTCCAGTTACCTGGGCCTCATACAGGCTTTTGGGTTCGTGATCCAGGCTTGCGTTCTGGACTGCCAACATTCTTGGCTTGTCCATTAAAAAAAAGACGTTCTTGGCTTGGAAAACCTGCAGTTCTCGATGGCAACGCCGCCGTCCAACGAGGTATCTTGTCTCCGGCAGATCTCTGGCGTTGGTGGTTCTTGCTCCACATCTTGAGTATCCCTTGTGAGGTAGTAGTATTTTTTTCTCTCTTATCGCCTGATTACCGCTCGATCGTAAACGTCTGATCCGTGCTTAAATAGCTGTACCAGAGAGCACCAACCGTCGTGAAGCAAGCAAGCTGCCGAAAACGCCCACGCGTGGTCCGCGTGTCGATTTTTAATGGGGGGCGAACAGTGGCATGCTCGCACTCGCACTCGCAGTCGCAGGTCGCAGCTGGCGCGTGCCGTGGTTCGTATCGGCTCTGCCGACTGCCGAGCATTCATGATACTGTGCCCGGCGCAGGTGCGTAGACCACCTGCTCGCACGCGCGGGGGGGACGGTCCAAACAACATGTGCTTGGCTGCTTGCTACCGGCGTCCGGCGGGTCGGCGACGACGTACGCCGAACGCCGCCACTGTTCATGCCGCCACTGGTTTCTCTAGTTGTTTTCACCTCTGATTTAAAATAAGACATTGCTATTGTATTTTGACAAAAAATGGTTAGATTTAGCCAAATAATTGGCACAATTTACAATTATTTTAAATCAAATTTCATATTGAAAAAATATTCAAAATTTTAGTAGCATCTTAGCAAGATTTTAATAGCATTACGGCAACCATAGGAATCCATCAGTCATTCAGAGATCACCCCAACACCAATGCCAAGAAGAGATAATCCTTCTGAAATGATCTCAGCCAAGCATATCTCCTTCGTGCAACACAGCAACAGGGACTCCACCAAGAAGTAGTCAAGAAGCTTCCAACAGGAGAGCAGCCTTGACGATGACTGTAACATCCTGTGGTTATGTGTAATATAAAAATCTCAACTTTTAAAATTTTTGGTTGCAATGTGTGTTGTATGTAATGAGTAGTCAACTATCCTCCGTCTCGCCCTGATCTAAAAATCCAGGACTTTTGTAGCAATAACACCATTGCCATGTTATTGACTAAGTCAACATCATAGCAATGCAATTGTCGGTGTTTCGGTAAACATCAACGAGTAAATTTGTGTTATTGTGCGTTGGACCCGGATGGTGTGCTAAAAGACACAAGATTTATACTGGTTCGGGCAGAATGTTCCTACATCCAGTTCGTAGCGGTTGCCCATGTTATTAGCACAAAAAAGTTCGTAGTAGGGGTTACAAACGAGCGAGAGAGGGACAAGTCCCAAGTCTCTGATGAAAAGGTCGAGTGGTCGTCGAGAGCTTGGTTGCTGCTCAGCTGTGTGTGATGTGATGCGTGGTATGTTGAATTGATCCCTCCTCTTAGTGGGGTGCCCTACCTTCCCTTTTATAGACCAAGGAAAAGCATGGATTACAGATGGAAGAGAGAAGAAAAACCAGAGGCCAAGAAGGTCCTTCAAAGATGCCGGGTCTTTCTTTTCCTCTGAGCGAGTCCCACTGATAGGACAAACGGTGCCAGGGATAGCTCCATGCTGGGTGCATGTCCGCTAATCCTGATAGGGCCGCGCTGGGCGTCTGTTCGCTGATGATGCCATGTTCTAGCTTTGTCAGCAACTGTTCACGTCCCATCCTGCCCTGGCGAGCGGAGCGACGGACCAGGGTGCTGATCATCGACCCTATGGGGAGCAGGCGACGCAGTGAACGTTCGTCCATTACTGTAGATGATGCAAGTTTTCTCCTGAACCGTAGTGGTTGTCGTATGCTTCCGTCAGGATCCGCGCCCGAGGGCAAATGGCGACACCCACAACACTGTAAGACAAATGTCGGCGCCTACAACACTGTTCGAGCTCTGACATGCCTGAAAGGGCTTAAAGCGCCCGCCTTGTCATATCCTAATGGTACTTTCCTGCAGGCGTGTAGGATATGGTCCTCGGTATTGCGGTTGACTTGAGTGCCCTGCCTTATCTATGCGCATAGTTATGAAGGAGTAGCGCGGACGTCGGGTGAGGCGGAGCCAGCCCTCAGACATCAGGCGAGATGGAAACAACCCCCAAACGTCGGGCGAGGTGGACCCGACCCTCAGACGTCGGGTGAGGTGGAGCCGACCCTCAGACGTCGAGCGAGGCGGAACTAGCCCTTAGACATCGGGCGAGGTGGAGCCAGCCCTCAGCCATCGGGCAGGGTAGAAATAGCCCTCAGACATCGGGCGAGGTGGAGCTAGCCCTCGGGGGTCAGGCGAGGCGAAGCTAGCCCTTAGGAGCTAGCTAAGGTCGAGCCGACCCTCGGGGACCGGACGAGGCGAAGCCCGTGGCCTTGGTGGCTGGATGAGGCGATGCCCAGCAAGAGGTGCAGTCGTGCTCCTGATGCTAGGACGAATCAATGTTGATAGGTATTAACTCTTCTTCAGGCACCCTAGTATTGGTCCCCGACAGTAGCCCCCGAGCCCCCGGGTGATTCAAGTAGAATTGTCTGGGGGATTTTTTGACCTGCTAGCGGGTGCGCTCGGTGGGTGTAGCCCCCTCTATTGTTGCCCATGGCGTGCCCTGAAGACGGTGAGTTCTCCTTCATTGAGGTCGGACCCTTCGCGGGTGTGGCCGTGAGACTTGATGGTTTGTCAGCCGGATAGTTCAACTGGGATCCTGGTATCCCGTTCACAGAGATCCAGCTAGGGTCAGCCTGGCTGAGACTTGATCATGGGCCAAGACTCCCATGAAGCTCGTGCGCCTGAGTTTTGGCCACTCGTGGGGATCTAGCCAGGGTTAGTCCAGTAAAAGGGTGCCTTGGGCCAGCCCTTGAACTCCTAGGCCTAGACAGGCCAGAGAAATGCTTTTTGACCCATATCCCTTTTGCCGGTAAAGAGTCCTGGTTCGCTCGGGGAGGCAAAACGTCCGACGCGTCTTCGGAGGGAAAGGATAGGGATTACGGGCACATATCCCACAATGTGATGTGGTGGCAGATCATGGTAGGCATGGAGATCTAGGCGGATGGTTGCTTTCCTCGCATCCGTCGCCCCTATAAAATCAAAGGGTTCGCCCCCAGGGTTTCGTACTTTGTCTTGTTGCCTTTGCATCTACAACCTTTGCCGCCAATCGCCTAAGCTTCCCGCATCCGCATCCCAACCATCATCGAATTTGCATCCACCCACCCTAATCCTCCAATGGAGCCATGGTGCTGCTTTGACATCACCCTCTAGTGCCTGGAGGGCCTCGTTCGCCGTAGTCTTCTTTGCACGCGGACTACCGCTGAGGAGTGGTGGCTGCCCGGTGATGAGGACACGCCGTCACTGCCTGACGGCTATGTTGTGTCCTTCACTCACTTCCATGAGTGGGGATTCACCACCCCCACCCACAAGTTTCTTTAGGGATTGCTGCACTACTATATGGTAGAGCTGTAGCACCTTAATCCCAATGGAATCCAGCACATTGCGACATTCATCGCCCCGTGTGAGGGATTCCTGGGGATTAGTTGCCACTTCAACCTGTGGTGGTACTTCTTTGCCATCACCCTCCTAAAGAAGTGGGAGAAGAAGTAGGAGTTGAACGTGCCGATGGGATGTGTCGACATTCAGCTCTGCAACAACCGGGTCAGTGAGTACCCACCGATGCGTCTATCGACCTCCGACAAGGGGTGGCATTCGCATTGGTTCTATGTCAAGAATGACACAACCGCCCCTTTGCCAGAGTTTATTGGGTGCCTCATCGAAGAGGTCTCGGACTCGTGGAGGAAGTGTGGAGTCCTAGAGAAAGAACAGAAGAGAATCCAGGACCATCTCACTGCCATCGGAATCCTGAAGGAGAGGGGCGTGAAGGGGTCACGGATCTTTGGTGCCTACCACACACAGAGGGAGGCATCGCTGATGAGGCGCGCGCTTCCCCTACACACGATGGCACTCGAGGCATCACTCGATGGGACGGTGCTCCCTGAGGGAGCGCTCTCCCCCTCCAAAGTGGCACAACACATCAAGAAGGCAATGGAGCCTCTGCGGGATGACGTCGATGTTGTCCTCAAGTTTGTGTATCCAGTGCTAGGACACCCCCAATGTGGCTAGAACCGAGGTACATCATCTTCATAAATTTTCTTTCCTCGTGCCTCCTTTTTAATTGAACTCCTGACCTCTTGATGCTGATATTGAGATAGGGGACCAGCCAAAGAGACTCGTCCTTATGGATCACCCGGTTCTGCTGCCGAAGGACCCGTCCGTGACGATGGCCAACCATGCTGTGGCCGAGCGGTAGTAGAAAGCGAAGGAGGACAAGAGGAGGAAGAAGCAGTAGAAGCTATGGGCATGGTAGCGAGGGGAGGACATGGACAGTGATGATGATGATGATGATGAGGTAGTTGCCGACATCGAGTGGGATGACCTAGAGAGCGAGGATACGCTGACAGGTATCCACTCATCCTTGTAGGGACCCTTCCCATTCCATGCAGGGGGAGGCGAGTCCGTGAGGCCAGAGGAGGCGGGCCAGATCATCGGCCTGTCCTCAGAACTAGTAGGGGCGGGTGGACCCATCGCTGCGCTTGAGGTTCTAGCGGAGGGCGATGGCCCCGCCGCCATACCTAAAGAGCCAGCAGGGGCAGGTGGATCTTCTGCCACACCCAAGGTGCCGATGGGGAGGGGTGGCTTCGCTGCCGTGCCCCAAGAGCCAACTGAGGCTGGCGGATCTACCACCACACCTGAGGTGCCGATGGAGGGGGTGGCTCCGTCATCGCACATCGAGATGCAAGGGATGCGAGCCCCTCTGCCCAGAGTAGGGGGCAGGCTCAAAATGGCCCCACCTTGACGAGGTGGAGCAAGGACCTAGGGGTTCATCCCCCAAACACATTCTTTGCCCAACAACGCCGATGTAAGTCATTAACTCTTTTGTTTTCTTTTTTTTCTCTATGTTTCAGCATGACTTACGCCTTTTGTTTCTTGCAGCATCCTAAGTCAAGGCAACTCTTTGGCGCTGGCGCCCAAGAAGAGCGTCGCCATTTAGGTGAGGCGACGGCCATCGGTTGATGTTGCACCCGCTTCAGGCGAGAGTGGCGCCAGCGTCATTGCCTCATCAGCTGATCAGGCACGACCCATGGTGGTGCCTGTGCCCTTGGCGGGACAAGCAGGCATGAAGGCTCGAAGGACACCCTCGGAGGTTGCTGAAGAACCTGTGATGGAGGCGGTGCCGCTGCCGACGATGGGTCGGTCAGAGCTTCCGACCGCGCTCTGAACCAGGATAGGGGCGGCCTGTGCGACGTTGTCGTTCCCATCGGCCAGGTATTCACTTAATCTTGCTTTTTGCCCTCTTCTTTCTTCATGTGTTTTTATGTTCTGACCATCTTCTTCTTTTAGTTCCTTATCACTCGTAGCCAGGAGAAATCTCGGTTCCTTCGTGTGCAGAAGGAGTGCTGGTACCACCTCATCGATGAGGCTTGGCTACATGGGGATGTGTCTGCCCAACTCATTGCCGCCCAATAGAGGGTGGTCGAGCTGACTCCCCTAGCTAAGAAGGTGGCCAGTCTCCGACTGCGAGAGGTCGAGGCCCATTAGGACATGGAGGAGGCTAGGAAGGCATTTGAGGTACTATTGGTGAGGGCATGACAGAATGAGGAGGAGGCCGCCAGAGTCTAGAAGGAGCAGGACGAGCTGCTCCAGAGGGACACCGAGGCCTACCAGCGAATCCTCGACGTCCTAGCCAAGGTAGATAAGGAGCGGGAGCTCAAGCTGGGAGCTAAGGGGAGGTTTGTGGACCTACAATAGAGGGCGAACCTAGATGCTAAGGTGGTTGCCCGGCTGTGCAAGGAGCGAGACAAGCTATGCTAGACCACAGAGATGCTCCACTCGGAGCATGGCGTGGCCCATGGGGAGCACGACCAGGCCATTCGAGAGCACGATGAGGCCCAGCAGAGGATTGGCTCCTTCTAGGCCGAGCTCAGAACCACGATAACCCAGAGGCTGGAGGCCGAGAGCATTTCTGCTGGGCTAGCCACGGTGCTCACCTAGGCATGGAGGAGCCTTCAGGCGGAGAGTGACAAGCATGATCTCATGCGCGCTACCCTTGGAGTGGTCTACGATGACCTAGATGTGGCACAATAGGAGGGGACTAGCTCGCTTGCGGCCCGTGCCGTAGATATCATGGCGTGGGTGTGCCATCTCAAGAGGGAAGCTCTTCGCTCTAGGATCACCCAAGCCTTCACCATTGCCCGCTCTCACTACATGAATAGTATTGACTTGGAGACAATGAGCCTTGGCTCCATGCCTGGCTACGAAGCCTCTGAGTTGGATGAGATAGAGACGGCGGTGGCTTCTCTCACGCGGAACCTGGTGGATAAAGTTGAAGACATAGTTCTCCCCTAGAGGGGATAGGTAGTCAAATAGATTGGATGAGCTTTATTATAACTTGCAAACAAGTGTCAATCCTTATATATATCATAAAAACAATTTCGTCATTTTGTTTTGTTTGATTGAATTTGTTTCCTTCCCTTTTTGTATGCGAAAAGAGAAGGCTCATGTATTCAGACCCTTCCGTTCATTAAGACCATAGGGCCCGAGATGTAAGGGGAGAACTTTGATCATGCTGGTGAGCAAATATACCGTAGTCGCCGAGGCATAGGTGTTTTTGCAGTCCAACCAGACATGATCAATTATTTGTTTCCACAAACTTTGCTGCTAGGCTTAGCGTGAGAAAGAGGTCTGACATGGAGACTATTTCAGAAAAGGTGTACCTATACCTTTATCAGCCCTCGAGTGAGATCCGATGCCTTGCCGTTGCTGGGGTCGAACACCAATGAAAATAGAGGGGAGGATAGCGAAACTTAGGAGAATACATCTCTTGTATTCGCACGTACCCTCACCCTAGGATCTTAGCTATCATTCTATGACCATGCATTAGGTCTCCTTGCAAGTCCATCCTTCCTCAAGCCCCCATGCATGGCAGGGATTCGATCAAGGGTCGGCTCATTTTTGTGACTATCGCCCCGACCACGGTTTCCGCAACTGGAGGGGTTGAGTTAACGTTACTTGCCTCGGTGGCTCGAGTGACGTGCTCGGTGAGCTCGCTAACAGGCATGTTCAAACAAAATCTGGTTCCATCGCTTGTGATGGGGTTGGCAAAGCCCTCGTGTGGCATTCTATTGCTCCTTAACCCGCCTTCCAACAGATTCCCCCTCAATGGGGATTCTATGTGCTTGACTAGAGGCTAGGATCAAATGAGAAGGTTGAGATGACCTTGTCCGCTTCTAAGCGAGATGTGCATAGGTCGTTGAGGCTCATCTGCGTTTTCCCCCTAGCTCTTTGTTCGACATGAGGTGGCCTTAGGCCCTCCACAAGTTGGCTTTTGACCCTCGATCTTTCGATCTAGGATCAGGCAGCTCGAGCCCCCAAGCCCTGTGGGGTTCAGTAGGGGCCAGCCGTGATTCATGCATCACCCCATCCTTGGTTTCCACAACTAGAGGGGCTGAGCTAATGACACTTGCCTCGATGGCTCGAGTGTCGCGCTCAGCGAGCTCGCTAACGGGCATGTTCAAGTGGAATCCAGGTCCGTCATCCGCTGATGGGTCGGTAGAGCACTCATGTGGCATTCCACTACTTGTTAACCCACCTCCATGTAGATGCCTGAGCCATTCAATAGGCTCAGGTGGCCCATTGGCCTCTCCTTAATGGAGATTCAATGGGCTTGGCTCAAGGTTAGAATCGAACGATAAAGGTCGAGATGTCCCTGTCCGCTTTTGAGCGGGGTCGGGCAAGGCCGCTAGGGCTCATTTCGTTTTTCCCCTAGCTCTATTTGACATGAGGTGGCCTCGAGCCCTTCATGGGCCAGCCTTCGGACCTTGGTTGGTTGCCGCTCATATCGAATGAGACGACTACCGCTTTGTGACGTGACGTGAAGCATTGTGTTGCAGCGATCGCATATGCGATGCTTAGATGTATGAGATAAGTGTATGAATGGTTATATAAATAAATAGCAGGGGTCGGTAATGTTACCTCGATGGCACAAGTGATGAGTTCTGGGAGTTCTTACCGGATATGTCCATGCGGGGGTCTAGGTCTGACATTAATGATGGAACCAATGTAACCTACATGAGCCTCCCATTCTTCCATATCTGCCATTCGGCAGCGGCTCAAGCCGTTCGATCGATTTGGGCAACCTGATAGCCTCTCGTTGATGGAGATTCCATAGGTAGGCCCCTCCAAATCCTTCCTGAGATGGTGGAGGTTAAGGTTTGGAGTGCTGAGACAAGGATTGATCGTGTTGGTGGATAAAAAATGACGTAGCCACTAGGGCGTAGGGTCCTAGCGGTCTGACCAGGCTTACTAAAAGTTTGTCCCTACACACTGTGCCTCTAGTTTTTTAAACATAAGGAGGGGCTAGGCAAAGATAATGTCTTGCGAATAGACACCCTCGCCAGCCCCTGAGCATTTCTCGACCCTCTGCCGTTGCTGGGGTCGGAGGCTCAATAATGAAATTAATATGTAAAGTAAGTAAGTGAGGATGCTTATCTTTCAGCAGTGGTCTTGAGCCATCTGATCGACCTGGGCACTGGTTTTACCTCGATGGTAAGAGTGATGGGTTCAGAAACCCCCCGAACATGAGCGTGATCATGTCTACTCCTTATCCGCTTCTCGTTGGTGGCCAAGCCATCTGATCGACTCGCATTACCTATCAAGACAAGATTTCCCTACGGAAATAGAGGATGAGAGCATCCCATGCAAGAGTTTAGTTAGGCAGAAAAGTCAAGCATTGAATTTGTGCATAATGGACGAGCTCTTTGTTATAGTAAACAACCTTTTAGCTCTTCTCTCTCTTTTTATAAAAGAGGTTTAGTGCATTTCGACCCTTCCTGATGAGGACATCACTACTTCATTGCATACAAGCCAAGTAGAGGAGGAGGTCCAGCATGGGCGTCCAATTCATCTTTTTCATGGTGGAAGCCGAGTCCAACTCAAGTTCGAGTCCGGTTCGGGCTCTAGGACTAGTCTGCCTTAAACTGGTCACCCAGGACACATCCGAACTCCATTTTTGACAATCCACATATGGATGGAAAGCTAATTGGATAAGGAAACTAACCCAATTAGTTTCACGTCAAAAGGCCTTCGCAATCAACGGAAATCATCAAAACAAGTCAGCGTCCAGAATCTATCAGGGTGCTGCGACACCGTCTTTTGGTCCGTTGGACCGTGTATCGTGTTTGGGCCCATTAGGGGCCATGTCCATGGGGGGTGACGCCCAAGACTCTATACATACCAGCCGTCGCTCTCCTTAGGGTTTGTGTTTTGTTTAGTTCTTGATTTCCTCATGAAATAGACATCGTTTTGCTGCAACTGTCGCCGCCAAGGCCACTTGCTGTGAACCAGGGCCCCAGTTCTTGATCTTGTTTGCCTGTGGCAATTAGTCTTTTCGAATAAAGACTTGAACTCCTTCTTGATCTCATAAGCCTCATATTTATTTGCAATTTCAGATTGCGTTCATCCTGTTCTTGCTTGTGTTCTCGATTCGCTTGCAGGAAAGCCTTCTCGGCGAGGTCAATCGCGTTCGCGTAGTTGATAACCAACTAAGCAGTGTGTAATGGTTGCAGGGGTCCGAATCAATCTTGGTTCAAAGCCTAGATCGTGAACGTCGAGTCTCCACCAATCGACGCTATCATACCTTTCGGAAGATCGGGCCTAGTCTACATCACTTCCCATAGTTATGGTCATAAAATCTTGGAGTGTGGGCGAGCCAATTCTGATTATGCTGGTGAGCAAAGACACTGTAGCTACTGGGGCATAGGTATCCCGCAGTCCAACTAGTTATACTCAGAGCTTGTTCCCGTAAACCTAGCTCCTAAGTCCTAACATAAAAAGAGGGGCATGCGTAGAAAATGTTTGTAGGATAAATGTACTCATATTAGCCCCCCGAGTGAGGCCCGACCCCTTGCCATTACTAGGGTCAAATGTCAAGAAGGATTGGGGGTTTGATAATGAAACTGATAAGGAAAAGTGTGCATTTATTAGGGGTAAAAGCGACGTAGCTGCTCGATGTTCTAGGCATTGGTGATGATTTTGCTATCGATGTTCTTAAGCTTGTAGGCGCCTAGACGGAGCACCTCTACAACTACGTACGGTCCCTCCCATGGTGGGGAGAGCTTGTGGCAGTCCTTGTTGCTCTATACGAGGTGGAGGACTAGGTCCCCGACATTGAAGGCTTGGCCCCGCACTCGCTGGCTGTGGTACCATCGCAATGCCTGTTGGTACTTGTCCGAGCGGAGGAGGACGTTGTGCACTTCATCCAGCTGGTCCATGGCATCCTCATGGGATGCTTTGGCTCCCTGTTCATCGTATGCCCTGATCCTTGGTGCTCTATAGTCGTGGTCGGTTGGGAGGACAGCCTCAAAACCATAGACCATGAAGAAGGGTGTATAGCCGGTGGCTCGACTGGGGGTTGTCCTTAGGCTCTAGAGTACTAAAGGAAGTACTTTGACCCCGCGTGCATCGAATTTGTTCAACCGGTTGAAGATCCTTGGCTTGAGGCCCTGTAGGACCATGCTATTTGCGTGTTCTACCTGCCTGTTCATCCGAGGGTGCACTACGGAGGCCCAGTCGACGTGGATGTGATGTTCATCGCAAAATTGGAGGAATTTCTTGCCAGTGAACTATGTGCCATTGTCCATAATGATGGAGTTTGGGACTCTGAAGCGATGGATGATGTCGAGGAAGAAGAATATAGCCTGCTCGAATTTGATCGTGGAAATCGGTCGAGCTTGTATCCACTTTGTAAACTTGTCTATGATGACAAGCAAGTGGGTGTAGCCCTAGGGCACCTTTTTGAGTGGTCCAACTAGATCGAGTCCCCAGACTATGAATGGCTTGGTGATGGGGATCGTCTAGAGTGCTTGGGCTAGTAGGTGAGTCTGCTGAGCGTAGTAATGGCACCCTTCATAGGTGCGTATGATTTGCTCAGCATCGGCTACCATGGTAGGCCAATAGAAGCCCTATCGGAACACGTTTTCGACCAGGGTTCTAGGTGTAGCATGGTGATTGTAGACCCCACCATGGATATCACTTAGCAAACGCTTCCCCTGTTCGAAGGGGATGCAGCGCTGTAGGATCCCGATGTGGCTTCACTTGTAGAGTTCACCCTCCATAAGAACAAAGGACTTGGCATGACATGCGAGCCATCGAGCTTCCATCCTATCCATTAGTAGTGTGTCACGGAGGAGGTAGTCGAGGTAGAGTGTCCTCTAGTCGACTAGAGGGTCGGGCTCTATTGCTGGGTCCTCTTTGAGCTCTATGACTTTAGGGTTGGATGTAGCCGACGGTTGGTCAGCCCTCAGGCCAGGATTGGATGGACTATCACCACCTTGTTCTAACCTCTCATAGCGTACCGAGGCCTTGTGCTGGTCGCTGGTGAAGACGCCCGTTGGAATCGACTCTCGGCCGGATGCTACTTTTGCAAGCACGTTAGCCGCCTCGTTGAGACGCCTTGGGATGTGGTTGAGCTTGAGGCCTTCGAACTTGTCCTCCAACCGGTAGACTTCTCGATAGTACATGGCCATCTTGACGTCATGGCAGTTGGACTCCTTCATGACCTGGTCGACGACCAGCTGGGAATCTCCTTGAACATCAAGGCATCAGACGCCCAACTCGATGGCAATGCGTAGGCCATTGATGAGCGCCTCATATTCGGCCACATTGTTGGAGGAGGGGAAATGAAGATGGACCATGTACCTCATGCGTACCCCAAGGGGCAACACGAAGACTTGCCCCATGCCGATGCCCTTCTTCATTAGCGATCCATCGAAGTACATTGTCCAGTACTCTTGATTGATGACCACTGGTGGCGTTTGGACCTCGGTGCATTCTGTGATGAAATCAATCAACACCTAGGACTTGATGGCTATATAGGAGGCATATGCAATGCCCTGACCCATCAGCTCAAGCGCCCATTTCATGGTTCTTCCTATGGCTCTTGGTTTTGGATGACCTCACTGAGGGGGAAGGGCGTCATGACCGTCACTGGATGTGACTCGAAGTAGTGGCGTAGCTTCCTCCTGGTGATGAGGACAGCGTACAAAAGCTTCTAGATTGGGGGGTAGCGGGTCTTCAATTCAGATAGGACCTCGCTGATGAAGTACATAGGGTGCTATACTTTGAGGGCATGCCCCTCTTCTTCCTGCTCCACTACTAGGGCGGCGCTAACCACTTGCGTGGTGGCCATGATGTAGAGTAGAAGGGATTCTCCCTCGGTAGGAGGAACCAGGATTGGGGCCTTCGTTAGGAGCTACTTAAACCATGTCAAGTGCTTCCTGGGCCTCGGATGTCCATTTGAAGTGATCGGCCTTCTTTAGAAGTCAATAAAGGAGGAGACCTCATTTGCTGAGGCATGAGATGAAGCGGCTGAGCATGGTGAGGCACCCCATAACCCACTGTACCCCCTTTATGTTCTGAATCGGGCCCATCCTTATGATGGCTGAGATCTTCTCTGGATTGGCTTCGATGCCACGCTCAGAGATGATGAAACCAAGCAGCATGCCCCTTGGGACCCCAAAAACACACTTCTTGGGATTAAGTTTGATGCTGTTTGCTCAGAGTTTTGCAAGGGTCTACTCAAGATCGATTATGAGGTGGTCAGCCCATTTGGACTTGACCACGATGTTGTCAATGTAGGCCTCAATGATCTACCCGATGAGGTCCTCAAAACACTTGAGCATACAACGCTGGTATGTGGCCCAACGTTCTTTAGACCGAATGACATTGTGATGTAGCAGAATGATCCAAAGGGAGTGATGAAAGATGTTGTGAGTTGGTCGGACTCTTTCATCGTGATTTGATGGTACCTGGAGTACGCATTAAGAAAGCAGAGGGTTTCGCACCCTGAGGTGGAGTCAACTGTTTGGTCTATGCACTGCAAAGGAAATGGATCCTTTGGGCATACTTTGTTGAGACCTGTGTAGTCAACACACATCCTCCATTTCCTACTCTTCTTTCATATAAGAATGGGATTGGCTAACCACTCTAGGTGGTACACTTCCTTGATGAATCTGGTTGCCAGAAGCTTTGCGATCTCCTCACCGATGGTCTTGCGTTTCCCCTCATCGAAGTGATGTAGGCGTTGTTTCACTAGCTTGGAGCCTGGGCAGACCTTCAAGGCATGCTCGGCGACTTCCCTTGGAATCCCTGGCATATCTGAGGGTTTCCACACAAAGATGTCTCTATTGGCGTGGAGGAAGCCGACGAGTGCGCTTTCCTTTTTAGAGGAAAGCATGGTACCAATGCGCACCATTTTGCCCTCAGTGCTCTTGGGGTCTACGAGGATCTCCTTGGAGCCCTCCACTAGCTCAAAGGACCTAGTCGACCACTTGGGGTTGGGTGCTTCTTTGGCAACCTCCTTCCTGAGGGCTGCGAGCTCTATAGAGGCTATGATTGCTGTGATGTGATCGCAAAACTCAACCTCGCACTCGTAGGCACACTGAAAGGAGGTGCCGACGGTGATGATCCCGCCTAGGCCTAGCATCTTTAGTTTGAGGTAGGTGTAGTTGGGGATGGCCATGAACTTTGCGTAGCATGGTCACCCCAGGATGGCGTGGTAGGTTCCATGGAACCTAACCACTTCAAAGGTGACGGTCTCTGTCATATATTTGGACACACCCCAAAGGTGATGGGCAGATCGAGCAACCCAATTGGCAAGGCCTGCTTTCTAGGCATGACACTGTGGAAAGGCGCTCCGATCGGCCAAACGCGTGCTCGGTCGATGCCCATGGCATCGAGCGTCTCAGCATACAGGATGTTGAGGCCGCTGCCCCCATTTATCAGTACCTTGGTGAGGTGCTTCGTACCGATGATCGGGTCAACCACGAGCAGATATCTCCCCAATTGTAGGATGCTCTTCAGGTGGTCGGTCCAGTCGAAGGTTATGGCAGATTCTAACCACTAGAGGAAGGTAGGTGTGGCCAGTTCAGTCGCATAGACCTCACGGCATGCGATCTTCTAGCGGCGCTTGGAGTCATAGGCCTCCGATCCTCTGAAGATCATGAGGTAGCTATCTGATGTTGGAAAGCAGTCGTCCTTCTCCTTAGCATCATCCATGGTGGGGTCAGGGTCCTTTCTATGCTCCCCTTTGTTGGAGCCTCCAGACAAGAACTGCCACATGAGGCTGCAGTCCTTGTACAGATGCTTGACTGAGAAAGCATGGTTTGGGCATGGCCCCTCGAGTAGTTTTTTGAAATGGTTCGGAGTGCCCTCCATGGGCTTTCGACCACCCCTTCGGTCAGCGGCAGCCATGAGCGAGCCCTCGCACCATTGCTTCTTGTTCTTCTTTTTGGCAGGACGATTGGAGGTGCCTTCACCGGCATCCTCATCTCGCCTCACCTCGCCGACATCCTCATCTTCTTCACCCGAGGCATGGCTTGTGGCAATGTCTAGGAGTTCCTTGGTGGTTCATAGGCCCTTATGTCCTAGTTTGTGAACCAGAGACTCATAGGTGGTCCCTGAAAGGATCAAGATGCCCAAGAGGGGGGGGGGGTGAATTGGGCTAATTCTAAAATTCTTTGCAATAATTAAACCCTATGGTTAGCCGAACTTCACCCCTTGTGCCTAGAAAGTGTTTCTAATGTTCTACCGCACAAAAAATCTTGCAACCTAAGTTCCAATCCTACTCTAGCATGGCAATTCTATGAATGTAAAGACAAGAATTGAAGTGCTCAAAGTAAATGCTCAAAGTAAAGAGAGAAGGAGGAATGCGGCGATGTTTTGTTGAGGTATCGGAGAGTCGCCACTCCCCACTAGTCCTCGTTGGAGCACCTGCGCAAGGGTGTAGCTCCCCCTTGATCCACACAAGGATCAAGTGCTCTCTATGGGTTGATTCTTTGACACTCTATCACGGTGAATCACCCACAACCGCTCACAACTTGAGTTGGGTCATCCATAAGCTCCGCTGGATGATCACTAAGCTCCCAATCACCACCAAGCCGTCTAGGTGATGGCGATCACCAAGAGTAACAAGCACAAACTCTCACTTGACCATGACAAGCCTAATGAGAAGGGTGGATGCACACTTTGCTTCTCTTGCTTTCACTAATGAGGGATCTTAATGTAGACGAGGGTCCCGATCTTCCGCTAGGTTCAAAATAAACAACGATTTGTTCGGAGAGCGACACACCGATCTAGCTTCAGATCACAAAGACCCAAACCCTGCAACCTTAGCACCATGTCTCCTCTGGTTATCAACTGTGTCACAATCCGGTTGACCTCGCCAAGAAGGCTAATCCCTGCTGCGAATCGAAGAACACAAGCAAGAACAAGATAAAAAGCAACTCAATTAAAGTGACAATTGCAGATGAATGATTAAGCACTCGAAGTTGGGGTCTTGCAAACCGATAATGGCATCTGTTCAATGATAGATTGATCTAAAACAAAACCCAAAACCTAATGATGGCGGCGGCGTATGATTATAAAGGTCTTAGGGTCGTCGCCTACCCTAGACACGCCCCCTAATGGGCCCAAACACGATACACGGCCCAACGGACCAAAAGAAGGTGTCGCAGCACCCTGGCAGATTCTGGACGCTGACTTGTTTTGATGATTTCCGTTGATTCCGAAGAGCTTTTGACGTGAAACCACTTAGATTGGCTTCCTTATCAAATTAAATTTCCATCCATATGTGGATCATCAAAAATAGAGTTCATATGCGACCTGGACGTTCATTTTACTACACGCTGGTCCTAGAGCCCGAGATGAACTCGAACTCAAGTTGGACTGGGCCTCCGGCTTGGCTTGGACGTCCTTGCTGGCCTCCTAAGGTGGTGGCCAAGGAGGAGGACGTCCAAGGGCTTTCTTGGTGGGTTCTCCAAGTCCTTGGGGTGTGCTCCCACTTGGGCCAGGGTTCCAAGGATGAATAACAAGCCCATAACGATAGTGTAGCTCCCAGCAGAAACAGCGACATAATATCTTGATAGTTTGGAGGCCTTGCTGATGTGATATTGAGATGAGACCAGATCTATTTGAAATCTTATCAAACAAGATTTCCATCAAGTGCTCATTGACCTCGATCGCACTCCAGATGGCTGAGTTATGGCCTTCCCAATGAAGCACTGTCGAGCTGCCGATGAACCAAATATTCAACTTTGATGAACTTGCATGTTGAGACATATTTGTACCTATATTCAAATAACAACATATACATGTGGAACCAAGTGAATTGTACCAAAAATCACTATGCAAATGTAGGAACGAGCTCACCTTATAAACAATGGTCGTATCCGATGGTGTCATGTCCTCATCATCCTCCCCTTCTTGACAACAAACCGTCCTCGGTTTGTGATTAGCTGAAGAAAATGTTGTTGGTAGTAGCCAACATTGCTCCCCTTCTTGAAATTTAACGTGTTTCTTTATAACAAAACTAGGGGAACTCGACATGACTAGATTATAGCAATTGCAATCCTTTGGTTGATCATACATTTGATATAAGGAGATTTCATATTTGAACAAATATAGACACGATGCACCATATACTCTCCTTTACAATTATATTTTCCAATAAAATGATATGTACAAGTAGACAACCATGACAATTCAACACATTTAAGTTTCTCTTCTAAACTACTAAGAGCATATAAAGTATCAAACTCAATATAACCCAAAGTATTTGAAGAATACAATAATTTCTTTTCATCTTTTCCGGTAGCAATGGGAAGCAAATTTTTATGTTCAGCATAAGTAATTGGTTCCAAAGCCAAAGCATCATACTCATTCACTAGTTGTGGCATACGTATAATAAAAGCATTTTCACACAGCTGTTCTTTATCCCTAGCATTATTAGAATAATTATTTTTTGACAAAGGCAATTCAGATTTAACATCCAATTCTTTCTTTTCATTAGCAGCTCTATCTCTATTAGTTTGTGCATTTTCAGCATGGTTTAAAGTTTTACCAGACTCCAAGGTATGTGTGGGAGGTGGTGGTGGTGAAGATGTTGTTGTAGTGGCGAAAGTAACCACTCGCATTTTTATCGCAGTCTCAACCTTCGCAAATGTTTGCTCCACCCTTGCTAAAATCTGGTTGAGGTTGTCGCCAATGTTGGTATGGTTCTTTTGCTGACATTCCTGCAATTCTTTTTCTGCAAGCATAGCAAGCTAGAACAAACATTTGAGAGTATAAAATTCTATATGGAAAACAATATCTTGTATTTCATGCCTCAAACCACCAAAAAACCAAACAATGGTATCTTCCATGTCCTCTACTATCCCACAACGTATTGCACACTTTTGAAACTCTGTATAATATTCTTGGACAGACATATTGCCCTGCTCTAAGCACTGCAATTTGTTATGCCATTCATGTTTATAAGAAGGAGGAATAAAACGATCACGCATAGCTATCTTAAGTTCTTCCCATGTACCAGGTAAAACATCCTCTGCAACTAGCCCATACCACCAAATAATGGCAAAGTCCTTAAACTCACTAGTAGCTTGTTGAACTCTATATTGCTCAGGTACAAGGTGGGCACTAAACTTTTGCTCTACTGTCATCTCCCAATCAAGGTATCCCTCAGCATCATATTGTCTTGAAAAAGAAGGTATGGTAAATTTAACCTTTGCATAAGGATCATCGGGAGCACGATTACGATTACCTTGATGGCGGTTGAAGTGTCGAGCGCCACCCATACCTATGGTGTTTGTGTGAAGACGAAGATGTAATATGTTTCTCCTTGTTGCTACTCGATCAACATTACCATCAGTATCATACATCTCGTCATCGTCGTTCACATCTTCATCGGGCGCTGGACGGTTTTCCAATGCAACTATCCTGTTGGTTAACATGGACACTCTTTTCTCCAATCTCTTAAGAGTGCTACCGAGCTTGAGGTCATTGAGCGCATTGGTTACAGCCTTGGCAATTGCCTTGCTCATATCCTTATGAGCATGTTCTATAACAAATTGTAGTTGCTCTTGGCTGGCGCACTCCTTGAAGTCTTTGGGCGTCTTATCTTCATCATCACCTGCCATCGTAGACACAAAACATAGCAACAAACAGTGAAGGTTATCCCTAATAATCCTACTACACAAGTGGAGTGGTGCTGCATCTCAAGATCACAGCAAAAGGAAACACCTTATCAAGCTCTTACAAGGTTCTTACCAACGCAAAGCAGTGGACGGTACAACCGGTGGCTGGTACATGATACCTGTGAGGGTGTGACACCAAGATTGCAAGGGTCTTTTTCTATACCGATCTGAAGTATATGTGGAGCTTGGGAGGCACGCAAAAGAACAAATATGTATATGTGGCACACAAGTCAGTGACAGATAGCAATATTGAATAAATGTCTAGAGCACTTGTCCTAGTTGCTGGCTGTAACACCTCGGGTGTTTAAGTATTAAAATCTAACATGTCATCATATGCATTGCAAAGCATTTGGCATTTGGTGAAAACTTTGATATGCATTCACTAAAACGAGTTTACATTTGTGTAATGAGTATTGAATTGTATTATTTAACTCAAGTTCAAAGTTTGTATGGGTTTTGAATTTTTCAAGAAAACCCCGCTTTTCAATATTTAAACCCTACCCTAAAAATCCATTTCAAAATCTAAGCATATTTTGGGGTTGGGCCCAAAAGCAAAAGTGTAGAGCTTAACAAGTTATACAAAGTTTATTTTTGGAGTTTTTCAAGTTGTTCAGAAAAATTTGGAGTAATTCAAAAAGGCGTAATTCGTTAAATATCCCCTATTTGAATTTAAAAGATCATTTCAAAATCTAGACTGAATTAGGAGATGGTTATAAAAGCAAAGTTGTAGAACTTTTGATTTTGAACAACTTTTGTTTTTGGAGATTTTTGAGTTGTTATGAAAATTTGAGAGTAATTTGTGAATTTTGGCGAATGGCAAACTTGTAAATATTGTGAGTAGTGTTCACCGCCGAAGCTACATGGCCGGTGATCGTCTTCGGCGTTCTAGGCGCGTGCGTGGTGGCCTTGGCTTCGTGCTGGCGTAGGAAAGGCGTCGCTATGGCTTCTCCTTGCTTCCTTGGCCGCCCTATAAAGCTCCGACGCCGTCGTCGTTGTTCTTCCTTCGCCCTTTGTTTTTCCCGACGTTGCCGATCATCTACGGTGAGCCCTCATCGTTGAACCAATGCCTCTGCCATTGCAGAAAAGCATCCATTAGCTCCGCCTTATCCTTATGTGCTCAGCCAACCCATCAATTCAGCTTAATTTCGCTGGGAACCACCCCTCGTCGTGTTTATTCTCCACGGCCGGCAGCCCCGCCGTCGAGCCCGCGTTGCCATGGCCAGTGCGCTACGGTGAGTCCCTGCCCTTGTCGAGTCTTGTTTCGGCTTTGCTGCAATGATGTAGTGCTTTGTGACCCATTGATTTTTCATTTTGACCACCACAGCTACCGGAGCATCGCCGTCGTCGAAGATCGCTCTGCCGTGACCGCTGTCAACGTCGACCCATGTCATCGTAGCTTATCCGGTCTCGTTCTTTGCTCCAACGTGTTCATGGTGAGCTACTGGACCTTCCCATGCCCTCTGTTTCCTCGTTTTCGGCTTCGTTTTGCCAGCGTTGTGTCGCCGTGCCACCGCAGCCGCCATGGCCGGAGTAGTGCTTGGTCCAGGCAGTAATTGGTCGCGTTTGTGCCACAAATCGGTGCGCCGGGATGTAGTGATCATGTTAGTGCATTCGCCGTCGCCGTTGATCTCACCGTCGTCGAGATATCGCCGGTCAGCACCATCATCGCCGTAGTCAAAGCGGGAGGAAGGGGATGACAAGTGGGGTCACCATGTCAGTGACTGTGTAGTTCAAAAATGGATTTTTCTATTTTCTGAAATAAATGAATAGTGTCTATTTTTGTTATTTTTGTGTAGATTTATTTAGAGCTCCAAAAATTATGAAAATTTTTGTGTGACTTCTCTACGATGTAAATTATTTAAGAAAAATATGAAATAATGTTTTCAGTACTTTTTGAATGTGATAAAAATTGCTCAATTCATTAATAAATGGATTTCCATGATTTTTCTAGGCTTATTTACTTGTCCAAAAATTATGAAATTTGTTTTGCCACTTAGTTATCATGTAATGAACATTTACTAAAATTTTGAGCTCAATTAGAATAAGTTGATTTATTTCATAATTTTGAATTAAATAATTAATTCATAAAAGCAAATAGTAACCTTTAGTGATTTAGGTTTTGTTTGTAATTTTGGATTGAGTGATGACCTTGGGTCATTTGTTGATAATGATCCTTGGCAGTTGATGTATGTGTTATGAAAAAGATTTAGTTTGTTTGACTTGCAACTGTACCACGAAGGAAAGTTGTATTCAAATTGTTAATTTTTGTATCCATCATCGAGCATCATATTTCGTATTCCGCATCATGTTAAACATGGCATTGTTATTACGTGTAGTGGACGAAGGTGAACACATGGTAGTTAATCAAGTTATTGAGGAGGTTATTCCATCTGTTGAGGTCGGATCAAATACTGGTGTGACGTCGTAGGAATCGGACTTTTCCGTCAACAAAGGCAAGCCCTGGATGCATACAACCCTACCTTGTGTTTTATAAATTAATTTCACTTTTGCTTTCTGTTACTGCATTAAGTGGTTAGGAGTTAAGTAAGAGCCTAATTGGTGCATTACCACCCTTGTTATTCCATATTTACCATATTACCAGTTTTAAACTCGTATATGCCTAGTTTTGCTTAGCTATGCGTAGAACGATGAAAGTCGGGTGACTACCTACCACCTGCAAGTTTTAAACGGAACATTGGTTAATTATGATAGCATGTGATATGGGAATGTGGAGTAATAAATCTAGACCGGGCGGACTCGGTGTGTGTGAGCCACAAGACATGGAGGCCTTGTGAGCAGGTTCTTTCCGCCTGTGTCGATTAAGGCATGTCCATTGTTGAATTGCATGAGGTGAGAATTTGTAGTACTAACCACATTCTCTGGTAAGCCTGAACTTGGCAATTCTATTACAAGAAGGGCTACTTGCGCACTGGGAGTGGAGAGATGGTGGGAATAGCGTGTACCCACGTGGCAATGGGCTGGATTGGTGGAGTACTATATTCTCGGGTGGCGTGGACCCGTTCTTGTTTTAGAGGATCCAAGGGTAGGTTGGTATATGTAGGTCTGGAACCTGCATATGTCGTGTGGTCTAGAATTCCCAGCTGGGCTTAATCGGTTCGAATCGTCGTTGCTCCTCGGTTATGGAGACTCAACTCACTGTTCATCATCATAGTACTAATAACTGGAACTCGAATAAGGCTTGTGAAGGTGTTAGATATGAAGTTTCATGATCTCAGCACGGATCGTGTCAGCTTTGTATATAATTCTTATGAAGTTTTCTATATAAAGAATTTTGTTAAAAGAGCTTTTATGCAAAAGAACTTTGATAATTGTTAAAGCTATACCTTGAATCCCTGAGCCTGCATTCCTAGTTATCAGTCAATATTTCGGATAAGTCTTGTTGAGTACTTTTGTACTCAAGGTTCGTTGACCCTTGTTGCAGGTGAGCCTCATGAGCAGATCTATTTTGGATCGTGCTGCATGACTATCGTTCGTTCTGACGATGAGAAGTAAATGTGTGATCCTTGGGTAGGATGTTTATTTTGTGTGTTATGTATATATTAATTATGCCACTCCACTACTACTATGGTTTGTAATAATTATCGAACTTAGTTTGTAAGGTTTGAATCATCTGGTTTGTAAACTATGTTATCGTAAGACTTCCGCTATTTTTTTACTCTGGTTTTGATATTTGAATAAATGTTGTAATACTGCAATGACTCTGTAACGTGATTCTGCTCGGAAATCGTGGATGATTTGGGGTTCCCCGAGGACACCCGATAGTCTTTTTAAGTTCATGGAAACATATGCATAGATGTCAAAGGTCGTCGGACAGTGACAAGTGCATGTGGGCCCTATAACTTAGGAAGTTCTGCCACAGAATGGTATCGGAGCGATTGTTACAAGGTTTTTGTTGTATTGTTTTACAAAAACTTCAAAATGATTTGGGATGACTAAATTTAACTTGATAATTTGGTCCAAATTGCTTCTGACTTATCTTATTTCTTTCTCACCATTCCGTATTTGATTAGAAAGGTGTTGTGTGGTGGAGTAGTAATATTACTATGCCCTATATAAAAATAAATGTTATTTATGTGCATTATAAACTTTGATGTTTTTGTTCGTAAGAACGATTCATGCATCATGAATAATTCACTCGTTACTTCCTTCACCTCTTAGTCTGGAGTTGAGTAGTGAGTCTGGTTTGAGGAATGTAATCCATCTTAGCTACTTTTTAGATTTCGATCAAATAGTCTTACTTGGATTAAATTGGTTTCCTACAGTATGGCTCGTGCCAAGATAACGCCCCGTAAGTCCACCGGACCCAAAGGAGTTCCTCATCATCAACTTGCCCCTAGAAATGATGGTGCTAGCAGTAGCAGTACTAGGCCTGACCCCCAGGTAGAGATACTAAGAGTTTCTATAGAGTTAGCACAATCTATTAGAGATAGGGCTTTGGATGTTATACAAATAGGAGAATTATAGAGTCAATTGAGGCATCTCACCACTGCGCATAGGAACTGCGAACGTATGTTGGTTCGTACGGTGGAGGGAAGAAATGAAGCTTGGCAGAGGGAAAATGTAGCTAGAGCTAGAACTCATGAGCTAGAATTCTATGTAGAAGATTTAGAAGAACATAATACTTATCTACATGAGGAAGTTCATAGGCTTAGCAATCTACTAAATCCGAATCATGAGCCTCAAGCTGATGCCATGGACCCCAGTGTCATCCTTGCTGATGATGATGAATCGGGAGAGGAAGAGGAAGAAGATCCTGAAGAATTAGTAATGATCGATGAAAGTGATGATGAAGGCGGTAATAATTCCGGAATGGATACCGAGCCTGAAGTTTGAAAAAATTGAGGAAAAGAGTAGAGTTGTATAATAGTAGCTCTAGTTAAGTTATATAGTTTTGTTGTCATACTCGTGGGTTTGTTTGTACATTAGTAAACCCTATGTAATGTGTCTAGAGTAAGCTTTGGTACAATTCAATAAAGACATGTGAATAAAGTTTGGTTTGTTATGAGCAGATGCGTCGTATGCGGGGTTCGTATGTTCCTGAAACTTCACAAGATGAGGATGGTATTCTACGCCACCAGTTCCAACAAATTTAGCTGATGCTATAACTGCACTTGTCAATGTGACGGCTGAAAATTCTCGTTTGCTTCATGAGATGGCTCAGAGTAATCAAAATCAGATGTATGGAAACCGTGGATGCCACCATAACAGACAGGAGGCTACATATGTCGATTTCACAGACACAAGACCCCCAGTGTTCACCAAGGCAGATGAACCATTGGAGGCCAATGACTGGCTTCGAACCATGGAACAGAAATTTGACCTTATTCCATGTATGGAGTATCAAAAACCTGCGTTTGCTGCCCAGCAACTTAGAGGAGCAGCAAGTGCTTGGTGGGCAAACTTAGTGGCTATGCAACCAGCTGGCATTCCAATAACTTGGGCTGAGTTCCGTACTGCCTTCAGAGCCCACTATATCCCTGAAGGAGTGATGGCTATGAAGTTAGATGAATTCCTTGCTTTAAAATAGGGAGATCAAACCGTGATGCAGTATGTGGGAAGATTTAATCATCTGTCCCAATATGCATCCGAACATGTCAATACTGATGCCAAGAAGAAGAGGTGGTTTATGAGAGGCCTGAATACCAAGTTGCAGACTATGATGACCACTTGTACCAATGTCACTTACCATGAGGCCATAAATATTGCAATTGCCTTAGTGTCAAAATATCAGCAGCATAAGGAGCTCAAAAAGAAAAAGAGTGTGCCATCTGGATCTTTTGGGGGAAATCAGAAGAGGCAGAGGGTGATTTATCATCCAGTACATCGTAATCATCCTCCTTATCGTCCGCTGCAGTTCCAAGCTGGGCAACAGTCAAATGTCCGTCCTGCTATAACCTATCCGAATTCACAGTCAACTAATGCTTCTGGTGGCAATGCTCCAACATCCCAGGGTCACAACTACCCGTGCTACAATTGTGGAAGGACTGGTCATTTTTCCAGGGAATGTCCATATCCTAGGCAGGCTAATCAAAATTATCAGAAGATCCCTGCCAATCAACAACAGAGTCAGGCACTAAACAAGAACCCCAATCAGAATGTTTAGAAGGGCAAAGATGAGAGGAAAATAGGACAGGTGTTCTATATTCAAGCTGGAGAAATTCCAGAAGGGGAGCCGGTGATGATGGGTATGTTTACTGTTGCCAATCACCCTATAGTTATACTTTTTGATTCTGGTGCATCGCATTCATTCATCAATAGAACATTTGTCGTGGAGCATGAAATTTCAATTGGGGCAACAAAGGAAAGTTTCTTTATACAGTCGCCCGGGGGACGTCTGTGTACTAAGGAAATGGTATACCAGGTACTCGTAAACCTGGGTGGGCATATTTTTTCCACTACCATGATTATCCTTAAGGATCAGGATATAGATGTAATCTTGGGAATGAATTGGATGTATCAACATAAGGCTGTTATAGATGCTTTGAATAGGACCTTAAGGGTGAGTTTGCCTGATAGTAATTCTCAACTTCTCATCCAACTTCCAACTCTAAGAAGATTAGTGGGCAAGATTTGTGCAACTGCTATCAAAGAGATTAGAGATATTCCGGTAGTGTGTGAATTTCTGGATGTGTTTCCTGAAGATTTACCCGGTCTACCACCTAATAGGGATGTACAGTTTAACATAGAGTTACAACCTGGAACAGCTCCGATTTCTCGGAGAGCTTATAGGATGCCACCTAAGGAATTGGCCGAGTTGAAGACTCAGTTACAAGAATTGATTGAGAAAGGGTTTATCCAACCTAGTTCCTCACCTTGGGGATGTCCTGCAATTTTTTTGTGAAAAAGAAAGATGAGACCCTGAGGTTATGTGTTGACTATCGTCCATTGAATGAAGTGACCATCAAGAATAAGTATCCACTACCTCGGATAGATTTGCTTTTTGATCAATTGGCCGGAGCCAAAGTTTTCTCCAAGATAGATTTGAGATCAGGGTATCACCAAATAAAGATAAAGCCTGAAGATATTCCCAAAACAACATTTACCACAAGATATGGATTATATGAATACTTGGTAATATCTTTTGGTTTAACAAATGCTCCAGCTCATTTCATATATCTAATGAACTCAGTATTCATGCCTGAGCTTGACAAGTTTGTAGTGGTGTTTATTGATGACATTTTAGTATATTCCAAGAATAAGAAAGAACATGCGGAAGATCTCAGAATTGTTCTGACCCGCTTGAGAGAACATCAACTATATGCCAAGTTCAGCAAGTGTGATTTTTGGCTTAAGGAAGTGCAATTTCTTGGACATGTCTTGTTAGCCGAAGGAGTTGCAGTTGATGTCACAGAACCGACCAATTTATAAGAGCACAAGTACAAAAACAATCACCGAAATGATCAAATTCTCAAACTTGAGCCCATATAAACCCGGTAGTCAACCGAAATCTCGAAGGATTTCAAACCAACTTGCATACAACCAAGATCACAGTAATTCAACATAACATATCGTACGTTGCAACATTTCACATACGTTCACAAATAAGTTACATCATCACAGAGTCATTGTTATTACAAAACAAGTCTTGTAAACATGCGGAAGCAATTAGTTTAACTCACACACCGAGTTCAAATACACATACTGGTTTGCTGATCACAGACCGCAAAAGCATTTAGATAAGAGAACAGAGATCATGCCCATGATCTAGTCTTCATCACCCGCCGGGTGGAGACAATACTTGCAGAATCCCTGATATAGAAGGTCATCTGCAATAAGAGGGAATAAACCCTGAGTACGGGAATGTACTCAGCTAGACTTACCCGTCGAAAACCAAACAAATGACACCAAGGATTATGCATAGCTTAATGTAGTGGAGCTGGCTGACACTTTCTTTTTCGCAGAAACGCATAAGTAATAATGATCAACTCTTAACCTAAACTAGCAGTAACTTTTTAGCCATTAACCTGTTATCTATATTAGCACCTGTACTAAGCAATCATTTTATTAGGGTGCAAACATTAATAACCATATTAGGTATTCATTGTGGCAACCTTATCATCATCCATTTAACCATATCGTTAAATTAATTGAATCTACGTTGCCGCTGCTCAGTCAAGTTCTCACTATCTGGGAGAGACGGCGATTCGAATCGATTCCTATCTAGCTGGAGGGGTATTCCTAAACACAAACCCTGCTTCCCCTGTCAGGGTCGCAACAAGTCACCTTTGGTACGATTCAGGAGTCACGAGTCTGAACAGATCGACATTCTCAGAGAACCACTCTGCCAAGGTTGTTCGGGACTCTAACCCGCCTTGGACTTATGACAATGGCTCTCCGCACATCCTTACTACCTCCAGAATGTCGCCACTGCTCGCGTCCCTGGCCTGAGTCGAGCTACTAGGCTTCGCGGTCGGAACAACTTATCTGGCTAGCTAAGTGTTAGGCTGCGTTCAACATGACATGAGGACGTACAGCGTATCGGTCCTTAAACGACTCAGATGGAGTCACTATGTTCAAACCTACACAAGACCCCGCCTGGTCTTAATTCATTATTCACATGGTTCTTTTCCACGATAGCAAATATAGCCAACCGTGATCCACCTCGTCCTAAAGCTCGCAGGTGACAGGAAATCACCTGACTTCTACCGCACTAAGCATGGCTAAGCATTTACCTGTTCCTAAACTTAAATAGGATTCCAGTGCGATATCTGGACAAGGAAGGATATATAATGCAGCAAATGGGTTCCAACCAATTCCTATACTTAATGCATCATCAACAATAAAAGATACTCAATGTATTTGTAAAAACATGGGAGGCTTAATATGCTCCGGGGCTTGCCTTTCAGGAACGAGGAAGGCTGGTGGTCAGGGCACTCGAGCAATTCCTCCGCGGCGACTGCTTCGTCGGCTTCCTGCACCTTGGGTTCCTCCTCCTTGTTGGCTCCCTCGAACTCCAGCAATGTCACTCCCTCCGGCACACCTATTGCATGAATGTGCAAGATAAATATCATAGATGCACATGAACGAATGTCGGGGATGCTCGGGGAATGCACATGTTCGTTGTAGTTTGCAGATTCCAACTTAAGCCCTATTCAAATCACTTTCACTTACCACGTTTATACAACCTAAGGTATAATTGCTCATCTTCCTTTAATGACCTAGCACCTGCACCTAAGCATATTCTCAAGTTAGGCTAACCCCTAAACAATCAATGAGAACATTGCACAAGCATACACTCAAGCATTTGTATTACAACCAAATGGAGACTATGTATCGGTACAGTAAACTAGCCATAACTGGAGATTTATAAATCCAAATGATATGCAACAAGACAATCTGGAAAGCTTATAAAATTGTCTACAATACATTTTCAGACCTCAGAGCATGATTCAAACCTTTACTAGGCCGAACTCATAAATCAACAGAACTCTGTCCTCACAAGGTAGAGAATAAGCAAAGACTGAAACCTAACTTTAAACAGCTGTAGTTTCTAAGCTACTAGGCCAAATGCCCTCAATTTTTGACAGGAGCTAGATACATAGATTATCTACAACTCTGGTATTCATTACAATCATAGAAAACCAAAATATCATGGGGAGCTTTCTAAAGTCCCCAGATCTGTCCAGAGGGACATAATGCAAGCGAAATACTTAGTAACTCATGAGGTAAACATATAATTGGACAACATTAAATCTACTCACATGTCACACATATCACAAGAACACCAGAAAGTAGGGTGTTCATTCCCAAAACATTTCCTCTAATACCTTTCTTAATTTAATTAATTAATTATAGGAAATAGTAAACATATATGAAAGCTACACCATTAAATCTACAAAAATTACAGTAGACCCTACATGCCCTAAGTAGACTACCATAAAAATTTCACACCATTTTAGTAAGTACAACAGCCTACACAAAAATGGTAAGGCAGAATGGCTTAAAATGGCATAATTAGGAAACCTTAGTGAAAAGTGTCAAGCAACAGATTTCATATTTTTCCTAGCATCTTTAAGGTACCAAGATACTACCTACCAAGTTTCATGGCTATAGGATTCATAGATAATTTACAAAAATTCACACAAATATCTACCAACAATAAAAGGAAAATCTATAACTCAAAAACTACACATGCAATGACTCTCAAATTTTAACCAGATCTTCTACTATACAAGACTAGCTTACCCACAAGATTTCATAATTTTTGGATCACAGAAACTCAAGATATGATTTAAACAAGTTTGCATGCATTCAAAAACACTTTTCAAGTTCCTATTTAATTCATCCAAAATTTCTACATAATGTGCTCAAGACATATTTTTCTTAAATACTAGACCTTACTGTGAGTCTTACAAAATTTGAATCATATCATTTGGATCAATACTTTAGGAATTACAAAATTTACAAAACAACAGTAAAAACTGAAAATTTGAACTATCCTTAAGAACAACAGCCACTGACGTGTGGGACCCGGCTGTCAGCCGACCCCACCCGTCAACGAGACGAAAACAGGGGAGGGACTGCTGCGGTGCTCCAGTGAGCTTCACCTCGCCGGCATGAAGGGCTCAGTCGGTTGCATCACCACCGTCACCATCCCCGGGCTCAACCGCGTTGAGGGATATACTGGGCACGGCGAATGGCCCCTCAGAGCATGGACAGCGGCGGCCATGGCGGACAGCGAGGACGTCCAACCGCACGCCAGCCAACTCCGGCCATGATATCACCCAGTGAAAGGCGCTGGAGTTACCTAGAGACCTCACGCCGAGATAACCTAAGGTTAGGGCAGCTAGGGTAGCGCCGATGAGCTTGACCGCATGCACGGTCACACGGCGGCGCCCCGAGCATCACGGCGGCATGGCTGTTCTGGCTCAATGGCGGTGAATCCGAGGACTATGTCTTCTAGGTAGGTACTAAGGCTTATAAGGATCCTCATGCATGCGCTTAAAGGAGGTAGGAAAGGTTCAAGGTGGCCGGCCATGAGGAGCTCGTGCTCGCGGCCATGGCGGACAGGGTGAGGTGCACCAGGCGTTCCTAGGCACACGCTCGGTAGCGTCTAGAGATATTACTACCAAAGAATTAGCAAGCTAGTGCGGTGGCGGACCGGAGGAAAAGGTAGCTCATGGTGCGGTGGAGCGTCACGACCACGTGAACTGTAAGCACGGCGTGCTCCGGTGAAGTTTCTAACGGTGGAAATTGAAAATGTGCCCTACCAACGGTTCAATGGAGTAGAGCGGCAGGTCCGGGAGGTGGAGTTGAAGAAGATGTAGTGACGACCGAGATGGATTGGCCAACAACACGGTGTCGATGGTGAGCTATGGTGGCAAAGCAAGCGGCGTCGGCAATGGGGAGCAGCGGCTTCGCGAGAGCGGGCGAGTGGAGAAAATGAAGAGGAGGCAGAGCGCGTGTAGGCGAGTGGAGAGGCAGCAGGGCGTCGTTCATTTCAAGCCAGCCAGCACGTGGCGTGGTCAGCCTAAGTCAAGCGCGTGGCGGCCACGCGGCGGCAACCTCCTGGCCACAGTCGGCCATGATCGGCTGAAGTTTTTGATTCAGTAACTCCATTAACCAACTAACAGCGAGTTTTCAACGCGTTCAAACTCAAAATTGGTGGCGAGTTAGCAAAACATCCCTAAATCAAAGTTGAAGCCCTATGTTCCAGCTACAAAACTCATTTAGAGACCAAAGTCTAATTCGCAAAGGATGGAGAGTAAAATCATACCCAAGTTGGCTCAATCAAACAGAAATGGCAGTTAAGACTTAGCAAAATTTTCAAGTGTTGACTCCACCTTCAAATCTGACTTGTGGGCCATTTTTGAGCATGTTGTGCTCATTTTCATGAGATGGCCATAAAATAACTTTTGTTCCTTACATAATTCTCTACATCTTTGCTTTAGGTTGCTCAGACATGCAAACATCCTAAGCCACACTTTTTAAACAGTCAAACAAAAGGGTTCAGGGGTCAAATTTGGTCAAACCATGACTTGGAAACCTAATTAGTCAAAGTGACCAACATGAACAATGTTCTAAAAGACATTCTATGTGTAACTAAGTTACTTACAAGCATTTCTAGCCACACCATGCATTGGTCACACAAGAATCAATCAAGGTATGTACTGAAACAATGAAAAACACAAGAAATGTTGCAAATGTTTCATAGTCATGTTTCACATGTTTCATGATCTTGTTGCATAGTATTAACTAATCTTATTTCACTAAGTGAGTGGCACATGTTGCACTCAAGTGTTGCACACTTTACATTTCATAAAAGAGACAACACACATGAAACATACAACATGTTGCAATGTTTTGAAATCATGTTTCATGTGATATAAGTTCACAAAGGGATGCATGATGCTCATGTTCATGAAATGCAGTGCAAATGTGGAAGCTAAACACCAGGGGTGTTACAGTTGATCCCAGCAAAGTGAAAGATGTGCTTGATTGGAAACCGCCAGCCATAATTCATTAAGTTTAGAGTTTTCTAGGATTGGCGGGGTATTACCGTCGGTTTATTCTAGATTTCTCAAAAATATCAAAGTCCATAACTGAATTATTAAAGAACCAAGTTAAGTTTGTCTGGTCATCAGATTATGAGGAGGCTTTCTAGACTTTGAAGAGACTGTTGACTACTGCACCCGTGTTAGCCCAACCCGATATCGAGAAGCCGTTTGATGTTTATTGTGATGCTTCAGGTATTGGTATTAGATGTGTGTTGATGCAAGAAGGCCGAGTCATTGCTTATGCATCCCGGCAACTTAAGCAACATGAAGAACACTATCCGACTCATGACTTGGAGTTAGCAGCTGTGGTTCATGCTCTGAAGATTTGGCGGCATTACCTGCTTGGTAATATGTGCCATATGTATACAGACCACAAGAGCTTAAAGTATATCTTTACTTAGTTAGAGTTGAACATGTGACAAAGAAGATGGTTAGAACTGATTAAGGATTATGATTTGGAAGTACATTATGACCCTAGTAAAGCAAATGTAGTCGCAGATGCTCTCAGTCGCAAAAGTTATTGTAATTGTCTGGCAGTGAAAATAATGGGTTTGAATTTATGTCAAGAAATGGAAAAGTTGAATGTAGAAGTAATTCAACAAGGAAGTTTGACCAACATAATTGTTGAAGCCACTATTCAAGATCAAGTTATTGCTGCTCAGAAGGAAAACAAGGGTATAGCCCATATCAAGGAAAGAGTCAAGAATGGGAAAGCAGAATGTTTCAGCATAGATGATGAAGATGTGTTGTGGTTCAAGGATCGCCTGGTGGTACCAAAAGTCCCTGAGTTGCGGCAGTCAATTCTAGATGAGGCATATGCTACTAGGTTATCAATCCATCCAGGAAGTAACAAGATGTACCATGACTTGAAGCAAAGATTCTGGTGGACTAAAATGAAAATAGAGATTGCTAGATATATAGCAAAGTGTGATACTTGTCAAAAGGTGAAAGCTATACATTTGAGGTCTGCTGGTGAGTTACAACCATTACCTATTCCATCTTAGAAGTGGGAGGACATAAGTATGGATTTTATTATTGGTCTACCCAGGACATCAAAGGGATTTGACTCAGTATGGGTTATTGTAGATCGACTCACTAAGTCAGCACATTTTCTTCCAGTCAAGACAATATATCCTATGATTCAATATGCCAAAATGTACTTAGCAAGAATCATGAGTTTGCATGGAGTACCAAAGACCATAGTGTCAGATAGGGGTACACAGTTTGTCTCCAATTTTTGGAAACAATTGCATTCTTCATTGGGTACCAAACTACTGTATAGTACAGCCTATCATCCACAGACTGATGGACAGACTGAAAGAGTTAATCAAGTACTTGAAGATATGTTAAGGTGTTGTGTCCTTAACTATTCCACTAAGTGGGACGAATGCTTACCTTTGGCCGAGTTCTCATACAACAATAGTTATCAAGAAAGTATTAGAATGGCTCCATTTGAAGCACTCTATGGTCGTAGATGCAGAACACCGTTGAGTTGGTCCGAGCCTAGAGAAAGAAGATTCTTTGGGGTTGACCTTGTGAAAGAAACAGAAGACAAGGTTAGGCAAATACAGAATAATTTGAAGATAGCTTAGTCCCGCCAAAAGAGTTATGCGGATAGAAGGTGGAGACCATTGGTATTTACCAAAGGAGATTTTGTATATCTGAAAGTATCACCAATGAAGGGAGTTACCCGTTTTGGTGTTAAAGGAAAGTTGGCACCTCGATATATTGGACCATATCAAATTTTGGAAAGGTATGGAAAAGTGGCATATCACTTGAAGTTACCTGAACATCTTGCAGCTATGCATGATGTGTTCCATGTTTCCCAATTGAAGAAGTGTCTCCGAGTGCCTGAACAGAATGTTGAAGTTGAAGGAGTAGAACTAGAACCGGATTTAACTTATTCCGAATATCCTATCCGAGTGTTAGATCAGAAAGATCATGTTACTCGAAGACGGACAATCAAGTTCTATAAAATACAATAGAATCAACATTCAGAAGAGGAAGCTACTTGGGAATCAAAAGATTACTTGTTAGAAAAGTTTCCAAAGTTTCTAGCGTCAATATAGAATAGAGTAATGTTAGTTGACTTCGGTGGTACAAGTTGTGTTTTGTAAAGGGACCTCAGCTATTTTATGGGCAAGTTTTGGATGTTTTTGGATTGACACATTTCCTTTTCCATTACTTACTCTATGGCTTTGAATCTCGGGGCGAGATTTCTTTTAGGGGGAAGGATTGTAACACCTTGGGTGTTTAAGTATTAAAATCTGACATGTCATCATATGCATTGCAAAGCATTTGGCATTTGGTGAAAACTTTGATATGCATTCACTAAAATGAGTTTACATTTGTGTAATGAGTGTTGAATTGTATTGTTTGACTCAAGTTCAAAGTTTGTATAGGTTTTGAATTTTTCGAGAAAACCCCGCTTTTTAGTATTTAAACCCTACCCTGAAAATCCATTTCAAAATCTAAGCATATTTTGGGGTTGGGCCCAAAAGCAAAAGTGTAGAGCTTAACAAGTTATACAAAGTTTATTTTTGGAGTTTTTCAAGTTGTTTATAAAAAATTGGAGTAATTCAAAAAGGCGTAATTCGTTAAATATCCCCTATTTGAATTTAAAAGATCATTTCAAAATCTAGACCGAATTCGGAGATGGTTATAAAAGCAAAGTTGTAGAACTTTTGATTTTGAACAACTTTTGTTTTTAGAGATTTTTGAGTTGTTATGAAAATTTGAGAGTAATTTGTGAATTTTGGTGAATGGCAAACTTGTAAATATTGTGAACAGTGTTCACCGCCGAAGCTACATGGCCGGTGACCGTCTTCAGCGTTCTAGGCACGCGCTGGCACGGGAAAGGCATCGCCGTGGCTTCTCCTTGCTTCGTTGGCCACCCTATAAAGCTCCGACGCCGTCGTCGTTGTTCTTCCTTCGCCCTCTGTTTTTCCCGACGTTGCCGATCATCTACGGTGAGCTTTCATCGTCGAACCAGTGCCTCTGCCATTGCAGCAAAGCATCCATTAGCTCCGCCTTATCCTTACACGCTCAGCCAACCCATCAATTCAGCTTAATTTCGCTGGGAACTGCCCCTCGTCATGTTTCTTCTCCACGGTCGGTAGCCCTGCCATCGAGCCCGTGTCGCCATGGCCAGCGTGCTACGGTGAGTCCCTGCCCTTGCCGATTCTTGCTTCGGCTTCACCACAATGATGTAATGCTTTGTGACCCATTGATTTTTCATTTTGACCACCATAGCTACCGGAGCATCGTCGTCGTCGAAGATCGCTTCGCCGTGACCGCTGTCAACGTCGACCCATGTCATCATAGCTTACCCGGTCTCGTTCTTTGCTCCAACGTGTTCGTGTTGAGCTACTGGACCTTCCCATGCCCTGTGTTTCCCCATTTTCGGCTTCGTTTCGCCAGCGTTGTGTTGCCGTGCCACCGCAGCCGCCATGGCCGGAGTAGTGCTCGGTCCAGGCAGTAATTGATCGCATTTGTGCCACAAATCGGTGTGCCGGGATGTAGTGATCATGTTAGTGCATTCGCCGTTGCCGTTGATCTCGCCGTCGTCGAGATATCGCCGGTCAGCACCATCATCGCTGTAGTCAAAGCGGGAGGAAGGGGATGACAGGTGGGGTCACCATGTCAGTGACTGTGTAGTTCAAAATGGATTTTTCTATTTTCTGAAATAAATGAATAGTGTCTATTTTTGTTATTTTTGTGTAGATTTATTTAGAGCTCCAAAAATTATGAAAATTTTTGTGTGACTTCTTTATGATGTAAAGTATTTAAGAAAAATATGAAATAATGTTTTTTAGTACTTTTTGAATGTGATACCTGCAAGTTTTAAATAGAACATTGGTTAATTATGATAGCATGTGATATGGGAATGTGGAGTAATAAATCTAGACCGAGCGGACTCGGTGTGTGTGAGCCATAAGACATGGAGGCCTTGTGAGTAGGTTCTTTCCACCTGTGTCGATTAAGGCATGTCCGTTGTTGAATTGCATGAGGTGAGAATTTATAGTACTAACCACATACTCCGGTAAGCCTGAACTTGGCAATTCTATTATGAGAAGGGCTACTCGCGCACTGGGAGTGGAGAGATGGCGGGAATAGCGTGTACCCATGTGGCAATGATCTGGATTGGTGGAGTACTGTATTCTCGGGTGGCGTGGATCCATTCTTGTTTTAGAGGATCCGAGGGTAGGTTGGTATATGTAGGTCTAGAACCTGCATATGTCATGTGGTCTGGAATTCCCAGCTGGGCTTAATCGGTTCGAATCATCGTTGCTCCTCGGTTATAGAGACTCAACTCACTGTTCATCATCATAGTACTAATAACTGGAACTCGAATAAGGCTTGTGAAGGTGTTAGATATGAAGTTTCATGATCTCAGCACGGATCGTGTCAGCTTTGTATATAATTCTTATGAAGTTTTCTATATAAAGAATTTTGTTAAAAGAGCTTTTATGCAAAAGAACTTTGATCATTGTTAAAGCTATACCTTGAATCCCTAAGCCTGCATTCCTAGTTATCAGTCAATATTTTGGATAAGTCTTGTTGAGTACTTTTGTACTCAGGGTTCGTTGACCCTTGTTGCAGGTGAGCCTCATGAGCAGATCTGTTTTGGATCATGCTGCATGACTATCGTTCGTTCTGACGATGAGAAGTAAATGTGTGATCCTTGGACAAGATGTTTATTTTGTGTGTTATGTATATATTAATTATGCCACTCCACTACTACTATGGTCTATAATAATTATCGAACTTAGTTTGTAAGGTTGGAATCATCTGGTTTGTAAACTATGTTATCGTAAGACTTCCGCTGTTTTTTTACTCTGGTTTTGATATTTGAATAAATGTTGTAATACTGCAATGACTCTGTAACGTGATCCTGCTCGAAAATCGTGGATGATTCAAGGTTCCCCGAGGACACCCGACAGTCTTTTTAAGTTCATGGAAACATATGCATAGATGTCAAAGGTCGTCGGACAGTGACAAGTGCATGTGGGCCCTATAACTTAGGAAGTTCTGCCACACTGGCCTATACGTGTTCCTATCACCAGTTGTGATAAACAAGAGAGGAAACAAGGATGAAAGGAAACAAGTATCAAAGGTAGCAATGGATGTGAACAAGGCAAAAGGTATCACAAACAATAGAGCTATTGAGTGTTCCTTATGTGCTCCTTTTCGATATCTTCTATTCTCTTTTACTATTTTTTCTTTTATTTTTTGTCCAATATTTTTTTTCTTGCTTTTGCTCTTTTGATATTTTTTTCTCAGCAAGGAGCACACAAGAATAAACCACAAAAAATTTGAGCTCAATTGAATAAAAGATGTGGCCTATAGAAAATTAGGACTGTGCTAAAAAGCACACCAAAACTTGTGGGCCCAGAAACTTAATTTTCCTAATCAAATTTCGCAAATCTAATTTTTGCACACCCAGCAAGGCTGGGATGAAATATATCTAAAATTTTCTAGCATTCTCCATAGATATAAAAGTTTTCCCGTTTCAAGTTTGGATGCAAAAGTTATGACTGTTTTAAGAAAGCTGCTCGAATCAGGGATTTAGTGGACACAAGATACAAACCGATGGTGATACGGAATAGTGACGGGTGGAGGTATCAACACAAACTAGAAAAGAAGACAATCTAAACCAGCAACAAGACTTTGACCTAGGACACAAACTCAACAAAGCAGACTCTGAAACTGAATCATGCAAAGGCTATGGCGCGGATGGTTATAGGATAGGAAACAAATATGGCATTGGACTATGGGATAAACGCAAAAACACTCGAACTAAGGGTAAGATGTGAACTTGATGGTATACCTAAAGCTCTGATTACCACTTAATGTGAACAAGGATCCCGATCTTCCATCAGGTTCAAAATAAACAACGATTTTTTCGGAGAGCGACACACCGATCCAGCTTCAGATCACAAAGACCCAAACCCTGCAACCTTAGCACCACGTCTCCTTTGGTTATCAACCATGTCACAATCCGATTGACCTCGCCAAAAAGGCTAATTCCTGCTACGAATCGAAGAACACAAGCAAGAACAAGATAAGAAGCAACTCAATTAAAGTGACAATTGCAGATGAATGATTAAGCACTCGAAGTTGGGGTCTTGCAAACCGATAACGGCGTCTGTTCAATGACAGATTGATCTAAAACAAAACCCAAAACCTAATGATGGTGGTGGCATATGATTATAAAGGTCTTAGGGTCATCGCCTACCCTAGACATGCCCCCTAATGGGCCCAAACACGATACACGGCCCAACGGACCAAAAGAAGGTGTCGCACCACCCTGGTAGATTCTGGACGCTGACTTGTTTCGATGATTCCTGTTGATTCCGAAGAGCTTTTGATGTGAAACCACTTGGATTGGCTTCCTTATCAAATTAAATTTCCATCCATATATGGATCATCGAAAACAGAGTTCGTATGCGACCTGGACGTCTGTTTTACTACACGCTAGTCCTAGAGCCCGAGATGGACTTGAACTCAAGTTGGACTGGGCCTCCGGCTTGGCTTAGACGTCCTTGCTGGCCTCCTAAGGTGGTGGCCAAGGAGGAGGACGTCTAAGGGCTTTCTTGGTGGGTTCTCCAAGTCCTTGGGGTGTGCTCCCACTTGGGCTAGGGTCCCAAAGATGAATAACAAGCCCATAACAACAGTGTAGCTCCCAGCAGAAACAGCGACAGAATATCTTGATGGTTTGGAGGCCTTGCTGATGTGATATTGAGATGAGACCAGATCTATTTGAAATCTTATCAAACAAGATTTCCATCAAGTGCTCATTGACCTCAATCGCACTCCAGATGGCTGAGTTATGGCCTTCCCAATGAAGCACTGTCGAGCTGCCGATGAACCGAAAATTCAACTTTAATGAATTTGCACGTTGAGACATATTTGTATCTACATTCAAATTATGACATGTACATGTGGAACCAAGTGAATTGTACCAAAAATCACTATGCAAATGTAGGAATGAGCTCACCTTATAAACAATGGTCGTATTCGATGGTGTCATGTCCTCATCAGATCTCTTTTGGATTCTCAAATCTCAATCACCTCACTAGGACGTTGCTCTTCTTGGCACTCTCAAGGGTGTTTCTCAGCTATTGAAATGAGCAAAAGTACCCCCTCACATGAATGGAGGAAGTATTTATACACCCATATTCAAAACGAACCATTATGTGCCTCTGTGGGGTGACCGGATGCTCTGGTCAAGTTGACCGGATGCTCCGGTCAGTTCTCCCCAAAACCTGATGTTTAAGTTGTGATCGGATGCGTCCGGTTACAATTTTCACTCTCTAGAACCTTACTGGAGTCGACCAGATGCTGGCACCTAGTGTCCAGTCACTCACCTCTCAGCGTTCGGTCACACTAGATGATTTCACCTTGATCAAATGTACTGATTGGACTCTACGCCAACGTCCGGTCACACCGAAACCAGCGTTTGGTCAGCATTCGACCCTCCATTCACTTCTAACTCACAATCATATGTGAATGAAGTTTGCTCCAATTGATCTAAGGGCTTTTTAGGAGCTACCTAGTGCTAGATTTGACAAGTGTGCACCTCACCTAACCCACTAGACTCACCTAGGTCAAGCTACCCGTCCATAGCCCCTTAATAGTACGACCAAAGGAAAAACAAAGTCCTAAACTACTCTAAGTGTCTCTTCAACTCCAAACGATACTTAGAACTAGTCCATCCTTAACCTTGTCACCCATCCTTTTAAAACTAAAACGATTTCCATCGTAGGGGCATGACAACCATGATTGCCCAATCAATTGCCATTACCATGACCTAACTTAATTGCATCTACAAAACACATGTTAGTCATAGTAATCATGTATTGTCATTAATCACCAAAACCCAACTAGGGGCCTAGATGCTTTCAATCTCCCCCATTTTGGTGATTGATGACAATATCACCTCGAGTATGTGAAAGAGATGAGGTTTTCAACATGCTTGGTTCATATAAGCTTTTGACAATAAGAACAAAAGAGTTAGGCAAGCTTATATGACCCAAGTCAACATGATGTACTCAAAAGATATGAAATAAGCATGAGTACAAGTAATAAAGCTCATTTACCTCAGAGTAAAACGCGGAAGCAAAGCAAATGAGTATAACACAAGTGATATGACATATAAGTAATACAAAGTAGAGAGCACACATGTCACATATCACGATCACGTATATATCACTATCACATAAATATAGTTTGATGCATGAAAGTAAACACACGAATGCATAATAGTGTATCACATATAAAACTGAATATAATAGATAAGCTAAACTCCCCCTAGATAAGTCGCTCCCTCTAAGTCTAGCATATTTGATCCCTCTCCTCCTTTGGCGTCAAACAACAAAAGCTAAGGGTCGGTCGATGGGGCTGCAGCGGATGAGTCAGGTGCTGAGGTACGAGGAGTGAGCTGGAACTGTGTGCCATCATCATCTGATCCTGAGCTCTGAGTAGTCTGACCCTCTATAGCTGGAAGCGATGCTGAAGCGGTCTAGGTCAGATCAGGAACTGGTGTGGCCTAAGACTCTACAGGTATGACTATAGCAGGGGACTCTGATGATGTAACAGAAGAAGGGAGCGTCTCTGTAGTCCCAGTAATAGGTGCAACTATGGAAGGACCTGGGACATGAAGATATGGTAGAGTAGGCTGCCCTGTCAACTCACTAAAGGTAGCACCAAGGCTCATAGAGAAAGTAATTTTTGGCACAAGCAGCGAGGAAGTCTGAGCTAGTGTGAAGCCCATCTGAAAGGTGTGAACTGTGGGGCTAGCACTGGCGAGGCAAACCACTAGAACACCTACTCTATAGGTGAAGCAAACTAAGTAGCAGTCTATCCCTGACTCTGAAGCCCACTAGGTTGTAAAGCTAGAGTCGTAGAAGTGGTGGTAGGCTGGCCGATCTGGGGTGAAGGCTGTGGCGGTGGAGCCCCAATAGCTGTCACAACATGCTGCATAAATCTGAGGAGCTGCTACTGCATGAGGAGCTGCTACTAATGCATGGCCTGCTGCTACTGCTAGATCACCTACTGCTGTCGTTGAAACTCATCTTGCCTAGTCTGAAACTGTGCGAAAGTAGCAGCGGTCTCCTAGGCCTGGCGAGCCTGATCCTGCCTCATCCACTCAAGGATAGCAAGTAGAGCGGGGTCTGTCTGTGGTGTAGGTGGAGCTGAACTAGAGCTACTAACCTCATGGTCATGTCATCATGGAGGCATCTGAGGGATAGCCTGGTAGTCATCATTTGAGCTGTCACTAGGGTCGCTCTTGACCATCCCCTCCTATTGAGCATCAAGCTACTCCTCCTCTATAGCTGCTATACCCCTGATGGTCTCATCGTGCTGGGCTACAGTCTCTAGAACCTCTAGACAACTGCACGACTGGCTGGGTGTCCTCCTTGCACTATGGCGGAGCATCTGAGTCATGTTGTATACAGGGAACTCTATAGTAGCACCACTATACTCTACTAGCATCTTAGGTGGCCTCACTATAACTACTCTATGAATTAAGAATGTAATCCAATGAGCATATGGCAGCTGCCGGTGACCTCTAAACCCCTCTGCAATAGTATCCTCCATCTTTGAAAGTAAGAGATCCTAGATATCAAATATAGTCTGCTGCATCAGGGCATTCAGTAGCCATAACTATATGCGAGTCAACCCCTCATGATATCCCATCCTCAGAAGCAGGGCCCTCCTCATAATAGCATCAAGCACTCTAGCTATAGGAGTGAGGTCACTGGGTGTCCTGCTCTATCCCTCGCCGAATGGCGCTATGAAGCAACGGCGAACCAAATTTGTAGGAGGCACCATACCGCCATGAGGGTGTCTAGGAGGCATTGTTTATCCATAGCAAACCTCATGTAGCTAGACTGGCTACTCCTGAAGCCTGAGAATCTCCTTGACCCTAAAGCTCATAAGCCTATAATCTTTGCCTCTGAATGCAAAGTGTATAAATCTGTGCTACAGGTCAATCCAAAGTGTAGCATAGAACTCATGGACCCACGATGGAACATATAAGCCTGTTCGTCCGAGTAAGTCTGTCAGCCCTGGCAAGTAAGATAGGTAAGGGTGAATATGCTCTCCAGCTATTGTTACAATGGACTCAATGTTGCACACCCTCTGTGATCTGAATGTAGCCCCACTATTAAGATATGCATGATAAAAATACTCCTACAGTGGTGTATAGAAGCCCTCTAATGCACACTCATCCTGCCTCAACAGAAACCACTCCTCGAACTGAATAAACCTAAGCTGCTGCACCTGCTTGGCCATGGCGGCCCTCAAATCTAGATGAGTCACTGGAGGTGGACCCTATGGTCTAGGAGGCGGATGAGAACCCCTCTGCTATGTCTTTGCCCTTGGTGTCACCTAGGTATATGTACGACTAGAGCGGCAAAGCTGTGGTGCCGGCTCTGTCTCCTCTGCCTGCTCTCCCTCCTAAGTCTACTCTGCTGGCTATGGCTCCTGCTGTGACTCCTCCTGAGGCTGACTCTCATCAATAGTGACACACCATCCTCCAACCATGGCTGTCCTAGCTAGACCACCATGATGATGCTCAACCTCCTGGACAGCGGCCCTCTAAGCTAGAGAAAGCTAATCTACAATCTGTACTCCACTCCTAGCACCTCCTCCCTCTACACGCTCTGCGGTGGCTGCAACTGTGGCTGCTCTCGCTATGTCAGCATCTGGATACTTGTGCTTCTTCATTGCAAGATTCTTTGTCGCCTTGCCTTTTGCCTTAGAAGGCATGCGAGGTGGAGGCCTTGGATCCTTATCACCGGGACCACCTCCGATATTCTTGACACGAGCCATTTGATGGAACTGAAAAGAACAACTACACTGACAAGAATCAACTGCCAACTATCACTTCCGAAGCTTGGCATCGATCCGTACTCACGAGCTTGGCCCTGAGTTGACTGACAACTACCAAAGTGACCTCAGAAACACCGACTCGCTACATGTTAGAATAGATCGGATATATGAATAATTACAATATATCTAGAGATACAAAACCCTAAGAAGCAAGCAATAGATGCAAAATTGGAAACGAAGGCTTGCTACCTAACGAACCGGTGAACCGAAGAACAAGGAATGGATCATAGAGAACCACCAAGTCAGCACTATGAAGCTAGGGTTATGGTTGTGCTGGTCGGCGTGGATCGGCGGTAGGGAAGATGCAATGTAGGCAGTGAATGCTGTTGGCTTTGACGTGGATGGAAGCTGGGGTTTCGGCGAGGCTCTTAAGGTGGCACTGGCGTTAGGGCATGGAAGCAGTGAGCACGGTGGCGACATGGAAAAAACATGGGCACGGTAGCGTGGGAGCGAGGCGCGTGGGGCAAGCTACGGCGTGGATTTCTACGGGCAGCGTGTAGGCATGGGAAGGTGCGGCACGGCCGTGACGCTGAAGCACGGCGGCATGGCTAGCGGTGGAGCACGACTAGGGCACATGGCACAGCGACTGCGGTGCATGGTGATGGTGATGTTGGCGCGTGGTACAGGAATGGGTCAAGGCACACGACGATTATATGGTGGTCCACCTGTGATAGAAAAGGAAATAGAGAAGTCCTAAACCCGCAAGATTTCAACTGACCAGACGCTCTGGTGGCAACAACTGGATGCTGCCACCTCGAGTCTGGTCAATTCTAGAGAGGTCTGAAACCCCTAGAATCATGATCGGACGTGTCCGATCACCACTAACTGGATGTAGCCAGAGTTCAGTCCAACTTGTCTCCTTCGTCTTCGATCGACCGGACACAGGAACGCCACCTGACCGGACGCTGAACAGCAGAGTCCAGTCACTCCATCGAAGCAAGGTTCACTTCCTATGAACTAACCAGATGCTGGACATTAGAGTCCGGTGTAGCGTCCGGTCACTCTTTTCTAGCAAATCTTCAAAGTCCTTCGTGCTGCCTATTCCCAATCAAGTCCCAACTTCAATAAGATCCAAATAAACACTAATTGGGACTGATGTGAGTGATCTCTCTCAAACCCTCAAAATTTTCAAAATATTTTGCCTTAGGCTATAATTCTTTTTAAGAAAATAGGCAATAAGAGGGTGATTGAAGAGAAATGACAAAACAATATTCATGCATATGCAATGCAATACTTGAAAGTAAATCTAGTTGCTTGTCAAGTTTGATCCAAGGTTTAGCTTCTTCACTCGCTTTTCAGCGATTATCTTAACCATGTTAGACAAGCCCTATATGCATTACTAAAAATTAAACATGTTGTATATTACAATGAAATGCAAGGGACAACACAAGCTCATTTTCTAGTGAAGTTGCTAAAATCAAGAACATTGAGCTAATTCCGCAATCGACAAAAAGTCACCTCATCTAGCGGTTTAGTGAAGATATCCGCCAATTGATCCTTGGTCCTTACACCTTCTAATGAAATATCATTCTTTGCAACATGATCTCTAAGAAAGTGATGGCAGATATCTATGTGCTTGGTGCGAGAGTGTTGAACTGGATTATTTGCAAGTTTTACCGCACTCTCATTGTTGCACAAAAGAGGTACTTTTTCTAGAACTATACCATAGTCTAGCAAAGTTTATTTCATATAAAGTATTTGTGCACAACAAGCACCCATGGCAATGTATTACGCTTCGGCGGGGGACAAAGCCACACAATTTTGTTTCTTGGAGGACCAAGACACAAGTGATCTACCAAGCAAATGGCACCCTCTGGATGTGCTTTTTCTATCAACTTTGCACTGACATAATCTGAATTGGAATAGCCAACTAATTCAAATATAGCTCCTTTGGGATACCAAAGGCCAATGCTTGGTGTGTGCTTAAGATACCTAAGGATTCTTTTAACGGCAATCAAATGAGTTTCCTTAGGATTAACTTGAAATCTAGCACACATACACACACTAAACATGATATCGGGCCTAGATGCGGTTAAATATAACAAGCTACCAATCATAGAGCGATAGAGAGTTTGATCAACCGTGTTACCTCCCTCATCTAGGTCAAGATGTCCATTAGATGGCATTGGTGTCTTGATTGGCTTACATTCATCCATCTTGAATCTCTTGAGAAGATCATTTGTATATTTCTCTTGAGAGATGAAAATCCCTTCTCTCATTTGCTTGACTTGAAAACCAAGAAAGAATGTAAGCTCTCCAATCATTGACATCTCGAACTCTTTCGACGTCAATTCACCAAACTCTTTGCAAGAATCTTCATTTGATGATCCAAAGATGATATAATCAACATACACTTGACAAATGAAGATATGTCCATCAAGCTTCTTGGTGAATAGTGTGGTGTCGACCTTCCCAATGGTGAAGCCCTTCTCAATGAGGAAGTCCCGAAGGCGCTCATACCAAGCTCTTGGGGCTTGCTTAAGCCCATATAATGCCTTGGACAACCTATAAACATGATTAGGATATCTAGGGTCTTCAAACCCAGGAGGTTGATCAACATAGACTAGTTCATTAATAAAGCCATTTAAAAATGCACTTTTCACATCCATTTGATATAATTTTATTTCATGATCTGATGCATATGCATGTAGGATACGAATGGCTTCTAGTCTTGCAACCGATGCAAAGGTCTCTCCAAAATTCAAACCTTCAACTTGAGAGAACCCCTTTGCAGCTTGCCTTGCCTTGTTCCTCACAACAACGCCTTGATCATCTTGCTTGTTGTGGAACACCCACTTTGTTCCAATGACTCTTGCACCTTGTGGTCGCTCTTCAAGAGTCGAAACTTCATTGCGAGTGAAGTTATTCAACTCTTCATGTATGGCATTTATCCAATCCAGATCTTGAAGAGCTTCTTCTACCTTAGTAGGCTCAAAACAAGAGACAAAAGAGTGATGTTCAATAAACGAAGCAAGCTTTTGAGAGCGAGTCATTACTCCCTGTGATGGACTTCCTATGATGAAATCTTGTGGATGAGCTTGTAGTAGAGGTGAATTTCGTCTATCAACCACTTGAGGGGGAGGTTGTGGAGCATCAACATCATGTGCTTGTGTCACCATTTGCTCATTGGAGACATGAGTGTCTTTATTTTCTATTTTCCCATCTTTTTCACCATCTTGTGGCACACTTGATAAAGAAGGAGGATTGATCACTTGTACATCATCTTCATCATCATTAGGCTTGATGTCTCCAACCGGAATGTTCTTCATAGCCCCCCTCAATGGTTCATCATCTACATCATCAAGATTCTCATGTGCTACTTGGGAGCCGTTAGATTCATCAAACTCCACATCATATGTTTCTTCAACTAAGTCGGTGGCATGATTAAATACTCTATATGCTTTGGACTTTGATGAGTAACCAACAAGAAAATCAATATCACAATGTCTTTGAAACTTCCCTAGGTGTTGCCGCTTCTTGTAGATGTAGCATTTGCAACCAAACACCCTAAAGAAGGAGACATCTGGCTTCTTCCTATTGAGCAACTCATAAGGTGTCTTGCCAAGAAACTTTTGAAGGAATAGGCGGTTGGATGCATAACAAGCGGTGTTGATAGCTTCCACCCATAGAGCTTCAGGGGTGTTGTACTCATCAAGCATTGTTCTTACAAGAGTGATCAATGTCTAGTTTTTTTCTCTCAACTACACCATTTTGTTGAGGAGTATTTGTTGCGGAGACCTCATGCTTGATTCCAACTTCATCACAATAGGCTTCTATGTTTGTGTTGTCAAATTCTTTACCATTGTCACTTCTAATCTTCTTGAGCTTCACTTCAAACTCATTTTGTGCTCTCTTGGCAAACTTCTTGAAGCATGATGTAACTTCGGATTTGTCATAAAGGAAGAATACCTATGTGTATCTTGAATAGTCCCAACAATCACAAGACAATAAAGATTTTCTCCCAAACTCTTGTATGTTGTAGGTCTAAATAGGTCCATGTGAAGGAGTTTTAGCACTCTTGTGGTTGACATGAAAGCTTTTGTTGAATGAGTATTTGCAACTTGCTTGCCAGCTTGACATGCACTATAAAGCTTGTCCTTCTCAAACTTCATATCCTTCAACCCTCTCACCAAATCATTCTTCATTAGCTTCTTGAGTGAGCTCATCCCAACATGAGCAAGTCTTCTATGCCATAGCCACCCAAGTGTTGTTTTGGTGAATAGGCAAGTCTTCAAATTAGCATCTTCAAAGGTGAAGTACACTAGATATAATTTGTTGTATCTAAATCCCTTGAATATCACTTGATCAGTATCTTTCTTGGATACAACCACTTCCTTCTTGGTAAATAGGCATTGAAAGCCAAGATCACACAATTGTCCAATGGATAGCAAGTTGAAACTCAATGAAGCAACATATAGCACATTTGAGATTGAATGATCATTTGATATTGCCACTTTGCCCAATCCTTTAACCTTGCCCTTTGAATTATCTCCAAATGTGATTCTTTCTTGTCCATCTACTTCTTCATCTATTGAGGTGAACATATGAGGATCACCGGTCATATGTTGTGTGCAACCACTATCAATAACCCAATGACTTCCACCGATCTTGTAGTTCACCTACACACAAGAGATCAAGCTTTAGGAACTCAAACTTGTTAAGGGCCCTTCACCTTCTCAACAAGTGACTTTGTAACCCAAATTTTCTTAGGCTTATTCTTGTTTGGAGGTCCTAAGAACATAACTTTCATCTTTCCACTAGAGTCCTTTCTAAGCATGTAATGAACATTGAAAGCAAAGGATCTAGCATGCTTGGGCAAGGGTTGTGGTGGTGGAGTTTGACACTCATGGGCAAAGTGGCCTTCTTGTCTACACTCAAAACACTTCTTTGGCTTTGGCTTTTGTTGTTGTTGTTAAGCTTGAGCCTTCTTCTCTTTATTTGCCATGTACCCAATGCCACTTCTATCCATCTTCATGATGGTGTTTATTAGTAGCTCACTTTGAAGATGCTTGCCTCTTGTGAACTTGCTCAATCCATTCTTGAGATGCTCTTTCTCCAACTTGAGCTTCTTGTTCTCTTCCTTGAGTGCATCATTATTTTTTTCTTCCTTGAGCTTCTTGTTCTCTTCTTTGAGCTTCTCATTCTCAAGAATTAAATGACCATCATGATCAAGAGTTTCTAGCACTATAGTGTTCATGGTTTTGAGCTCTTCAAGATCTTTCTTGAGCTTTTCATTATCATTCTTGAGCTTGACATACTCATCATAATTATCGGTCTCAACCACTTGCTTGCCCATGCTACTATAACTTTGCTCAATGCTCTCAATGATCAAATCATCACATGATGTAGCTATATCAATCTTAACAACATCATTAGTAGCATCATGTGGCTCATTGGATAGAAATTCTTGAGCAATGATAAGATTATCATGATTAAGCTTAAGATTGGTATATTCATATTTTAGCATATTATGGCTAGTGATGAGCTCATTGTGTATCCTCTCAAGTTTATCATGTTTATCTTTAAGCTCTTTCTTAGAAGATTTGAGCTCCTTGAGTTTGGATGACATAGCATCATTTGCTTCTCTAAGGTCAACACTAGCCTTTTCCGCTACATCACATTTAGCTAAAAGAGAATCATTCTTAGCTTCTAGCTTGTCATTCTTAGCTCTAGTCTTTCTAATGATCTTTGTATATTGATTTAGCAATTTAACAAGATCATCATATGAAGGTGATTCATATTCATCATCATCGCTATCACTATCACTATCATCATTATTAGCATGATCATCACCACTACTATCATCATTATTTGATACCTTGCGTTCACCTTTGGCCATAAGGCATAGGTGTGTAGAGGATGATGGTGGTGGTGTCAGTGAAGATGATGAAGAGTCAATCACAATGGCGGCCACTTTCTCATTATCACTATCATCTTCGGATGAGCAACTTGATGAATCAATGCCTGTGAGCCAATCACCGATGATGTATGCCTTGCCATTCTTCTTTTTCTTGTGGAAGTCCTTCTTCTTGCCATCCTTCTTCTTGTATGGCTTATTTTTCTTCTTCTCATCTTCTTCTTCATTACTTGAGTCATCTTTCTTGCCCTTGTACTTGTTCTTGTATGTGTATTTCTTGGGCTTTGTGCATTGGTGTGCTAGATGACCAAGTTCTCCACAATTGTAGCAATCCATCTCCAAGATTGGCTTCCTTCTAGAGCTAGTGAAGAACTTCTTTTTCTTGCCATCAAACTTGATGCCACTCTTGTTAAGCTTCTTTAACATCTTGGTGGTTCTTCTCACCATGAGAGCAAGACTTGCATGATCAATTTCATCATCACTTGAGCTCTCATACTCAAGCCTTGCTTTGCCCTTCTCTTGGCTAGCTTTGCATGCTAAGTTTTTTTCTTTCTTCTTAGTAGAGGATGAGTCATCTTGTGGTATGATGTGCATGTACATCTCATGAGCATGGATCTTTCCTAAGATTTGTGTTGGTGTAGCGGTGGAAAGATCACCTTGATGAAGCATAGTCACAATATGCCCATATTTATCAATGGGGAGGACGCTCAAGATTTTTCTTACAACATCGAATGGTTGCATTTGAGTGAGTCCAAGCCCATTGACTTCCTCTACAAGAACATTCAAGCATGAGTACATTTCATTAGCACTCTCTTTAGGAAGCATCTCAAATGAATTTAGCTTTTTCATGACAAGATGATAGTGTTCCTCATGCTCGCTCTTTGTTCCCTCATGGAGCGCACAAATATCCGACCATAGTGCATGGGCATCTTTGTGGTTCCTCACCTGATTAAACACATCTTTGCAAAGGCCTCTAAAGATGGTGTTTCTAGCCTTTGCATTCCATTTTTCGTAATTGACCTCATTGCCTTGTAGGTGCATGGGATCCTGAGGTTTTAGGAACCCTTGTGAGGCGGCTCTAAGTATACCAACATCTAGAGCTTCTAAATACGCCTCTATGCAGATTTTCCAGTAAGGAAAATCATCCCCCTCAAAGATAGGAGGAGGTCCATCCCCGTGAGACATCTTTCTCTAGATGGTTAAGTCTAATTTTGTGACAACCTGGCTCCGATACCAATTAAAAGGATCAAGATGCCCCAAAGGGGAGGGGGTGAATTGGGCTAATTCTAAATTTCTTTGCAATAATTAAACCCTATGGTTAGCCCAACTTCACCCCTTGTGCCTAGAAAATGTTTCTAATGTTCTACCACATAAAAAATCTTGCAACCAAAGTTCCAATCATACTCTAGCATGGCAATTCTATGAATATAAAGACAAGAATTGAATTGCTCAAAGTAAAGAGAGAAGGAGGAATGCGGCGAGGTTTTGCTGAGGTATCAAAGAGTCGCCACTCCCCACTAGCCCTCGTTGGAGCTCCCGCGCAAGGGTGTAGCTCCCCCTTGATCTGCGCAAGGATCAAGTGTTCTCTACGGGTTGATTCTTTGACACTCCGTCGTGGTGAATCACCCACAACCGCTCACAACTTGAGTTGGGTCATCCATAAGCTCCACCAGATGATCACCAAGCTCCCAATCACCACCAAGCCATCTGGGTGATGGCGATCACCAAGAGTAACAAGCACGAACTCTCACTTGACCACGACAAGCCTAATGAGAAGGGTGGATGCACGCTTTGCTACTCTTGCTTTCACTAATGAGGGCTCTCTTTTGGATTCTTAAATCTCAATCACCTCACTAGGACCTTGTTTTTCTTGGCACTCTCAAGGGTGTTTCTCAGCTGTTGGAATGAGCAAAAGTACCCCCTCACACGAATGGTGGAAGTATTTATACACCAGTGTTCAAAATGAACCATTATGTGCCTCTACGAGGTGACTAGACGCTCTAGTCAAGTTGATCAGACGCTCTAGTTAGTTCTCCCCAAAACCCAGTGTTTAAGTTGTGATTGGACACTGGACAGCGTTCGGTCAGCACTGACCGGATGCGTCTGGTCACGATTTTCCCTCTCTGGAACCTTACTAGAGTCGATCGGACGCTGGCACCCAACGTCCGGTCACTCATCTCTTAGCATCTGGTCGCGCCAGATGATTTCACCTTGATCAAATGAACTGACCGGACTCTGCGCCAGCGTCCGGTCACATCAAAACCAGCGTCCGGTCAGCATTTGACCCTCTATTCACTTCCAACTCGTAATCATATGTGAATAAAGTTTGCTCCAATTGATCTAAGGGCTTTTTAGGAGCTACCTAGTAATAGATTTGATAAGTATGCACCACACCTAACCCACTAGACTCACCTAGGTCAAGCTACCCGTCCATACCCCCTTAATAGTACGGCCAAAGGAAAAATAAAGTTCTAAACTACTCTAAGTGTCTCTTCAACTCCAAATGACACTTAGAACTAGTCCATCCTTAACCTTGTCGTCCATCCTTTGAAAACCGAAACAATTTCCATCGTAGGGGCATGGCAACCATGATTGCCTAATCAATCGCCATTACCATGACCTAACTTAATTGCATCTACAAAACACACATTAGTCATAGTAATCATGTATTGTCATCAATCACTAAAACCCAACTAGGGGCCTAGATGCTTTCAGTCCTAGACAGGAATGCTCCTATAACGTCGGCATCGGCGTCGGTGACATTACGGAGCTCATTGCATTGCTAGAAGAAGCGCCGAATGTACCCATGGAGGGTTTCTTTGGCCTTCTGCTGACAATTCTTGAGGTCCCATGGGTTTCTAGGGTGCTTGTATGTGCCCTGGAAGTTTTCCACGAAGGTCTCCTTTAGGTCCGCTCAACTTTGGATTCTATTGGACGGAAGGTGTTCCAACCAGGTTCTTGCCAAATCAGCTAAGAACAATGGAAGGTTATGGATAATGAAGTCATCATTATCTGCACCATCAGCTTGGCAGGCAAGCCAATAGTCTTCGAGCCATAGTCTAGGGTTTGTTTCCCTAGAGTACTTTAGGATATTGGTTGGTGGTCGGTACCTTGGTGGGAAGGCAACATTGAGGATGTGTCGGCCGAAGGCCTAAGGCCCCAGTGGCTGTTGTAGCGTCCGCCACGACGTGGGTGATAGCCACATCTGGCTTCGTCTCTTGGGTCATCCTAGGTGCATCTACGAGTGTCAAGGGTGTTGCACACATCACGGTTGCGGCCGAGACGCTGACATACTAGGACCATGGTGTGCTGCCTACTTCCTTGTGGTTCCTGGTGGACCGAGTGTCCCTACCAGGATGCTCCGAGGGCATACGCTAGCTAGCATCAAGCTTGTGTCATCGAGACAATGAGCTTCTAGCCTGTTGTGCCCCTATATGCTTGAGCAGCGTGCGAATCTCATGGTGGGCCCGATGATCCTCGGGCATCGTGGCCTCTAGAAGGCCATGGAGCAAGGCCACGATAGCAGTGATGTTCTGGCTCGCCCGGGTGAAGCGAGGAAGGGCTTCATCGTTGGCGATGATCCTCCGGTTCATGTTGCGGGCCATGGCATGGGCGCACCTACCATCTCCGCGGCACTCAATCTCCTAATCAAGCCCCACACATTCCTACTCGAGCTGGAGTCGTGCTTCCTTGATCTCTCGGTGTCGAGCTTTTAGCTGCTCCACCGGCATGCGTGGTGGGGCCATTGTCTCTGTCTTGGCCTCATGGTCAAGGTCATTTGTTAGGGTAGCCTCCCCCCTCGTGGATGCTTTCGATGTGCCCCTTGTGGGTACCCATCATGAAGCATTCACGAGAGGGGTGATGACTTCCCCTACTGGAGTTAGAGCCAGAGGGCGACTCTAGCTCCTCTGCTAGGAGGTCATAGAAAGATTCCACAACGTGTTTGATCACCCCCACGAATTCATCATTCATGGGAGGTGGGACCATGCGTTATTCCACAAGGTGGCTAACGGTCACCGCGGTGTTGTGGAGACCGAATAGAAGCACTATCGGGGTGCTCTGTATGAGGTGTTTTGGAGAGAGGGGTTCCCCTCTGGCGAGCCAGGCCATGACATTGGTGTTAGAGAAGGCGAGACGACGTAGGTCCTCCCTAGATGGCTAGGGTCCTAGGGAGACACCGAGCTAGTGCTTAAGCCTCCCATAGTTGAGGTCGATGGAGGGGAGAGGTTGGATGGTGGCATGAGCCAATGCTAACTCTTCTCCCACCGTGATGATGAAGTCTAGGTCCTCGAAGTGTATGTGTGAGCCTAAGACCCAGCTGATACCATGGCTAGCCATCCATGGCCTAATGTTAATGTTGGAACGCACAAAGGTCCCCTACCTGCCGCGCCAACTGTCGGAGTTTCGAGTAAACACAAATAAGTAAATTTGTGTTATTGCGCGTTGGACCCGAATGGTGTGCTAAAAGACACAAGGTTTATACTAGTTTAGGCAGAATGTCCCTATGTCTAGTTCATGGCTTCTACTCATATTATTAGTACAAAAAAGTTCGTAGTAGGGGTTACAAACGAGCGAGAGAGGGACAAGTCCCAAGTCTCTAATGGAAATTCAAGTGGTCGCTGAGAGCTTGGTTGCTGCTCAGCTGTGTGTGATGTGATGCATGGTGTGTTGAATTGATCCCTCCCCTTAGTGGGGGTGCCCTACCTTCCCTTTTATAGACCAAGGGGAAGCATGGATTGTAGATGGGAGAGAGAGAAGAAAAACCAGAGGCCAATGAGGTCCTTCAAAGATGCCGGGTCTACCTTTTTCTCTGAGCGAGTCCCACTAACACGACAGACGGTGCTAGGGATAGCTCTATGATGGGTGCTTGTCCACTGATCCTAATAGGGCCACACTAGGCGTCTGTCTGCTGATCATGCCATGTTCTGGCTTTGTCAGCAAGTGGTCATGTCCCATCCTACCTTGGCAGGTGGCACAACGGACCAGGGTGCTGATCCACGACCCTATGGGGAGTAGACAGCGCAGTGATCGTTCGTCGATTACTGTAGATGATGCGAGTGTCCTCCTAGACCATAGTGGTTGTCATATGCTTCCATTAGGATCTACGCCCGAGGGCAAATGGTGGCGCCCACAACACTGTAAGACAAATGTCGGCGCCTACAACACTGTTCGGGCTCTAACATGCCTTGAAGGGCTTAAAGAGCCTATCTTGTCATATCCTAACGGTACTTTCCTACAGGCATGCAGGATATGGTCCTCGGTATTGCAGTTGACTTGAGTGCCCCACCTTATCTCTGCGCATTGTTATGAAGGAGCAGCGCACATGTCGGGCAAGGTGAAACCGACCCTCAGACATCGGGCGAGGTGGAGCTAGCCCTCAGACGTCAGGCGAGGCAGAAACAACCCCTAGACGTCGGGCGAGGCGGAGCCAGCCCCCGGATGTCGGGCGAGGTAGAGCCCACCCTCAGACATCTAGCAAGGCGGAGCCAACCCTCAAACGTCAGGTGAGGCAGAAATAGCCCTCAGACATCGGGCGAGGCGGAGCTAGCCCTCAGGCATCGGGCGAGGCAGAGCTGGCCCTCAGACATCGGGCGAGGCGGAAACAACCCTCAGATGTTGGGTGAGGCGGAGCCAACCCTGGAGGGTCGGGTGAGGCGGAACCAACCCTGGAGGGTCGGGCGAGGCAGAGCCAGCCCTTAGGAGCCAGCCAAGGTCGAGCCAACCCTCGGGGGCTAGACGAGGCGGAGCCCATGGCCTTGGTGGCTGGATGAGGCGATGCCCTGCAAGAGGTGCAGTCATGCTCTTAATGCTAGGATGAATCAATGTTGATAGGTATTAACTCCTCTTCGGACACCCTAGTATTGGTCCCCGACAACAATATTTCTAAAAACAAAACCCTAATCTCTCCCATCTTATTCAACTAAATTTACAATAATATTGTGCACCTCATAGTATTTAGCATATGTGTGACTTGATTCTAATCTTGTTGTGCTTGGAGGTATCCCTTCTCCTAAAGTCCTTGTGTAGAATATAGAAAACCTCTTCTTAATTCTTTGGGCCAAAGCTTCCTCCTGCATCTCCCTCTAGCCCAGCTCGTGGCCTACCTCTTGGCCACATGGCCAGCGAGCTAGTGTTGCCGAGCGTGCATGCTCCTGTGCCAATTGTCCGCTAACGTGAAGCACGTATAGAAGCAGCAACTCCCTTAGTCCCAGTAGTTTTCTCGGAGCTGTCCTACCATGAATACAAGCTGAAGCGTGCAGTGCAGATAACTGCGTACACCAGGCTCTATACATGTATATGTATGTACAAATACCCTAGCGGCAAGTACCAGAGCCTAGCTCCTCTTCTAGCCCAACGCCCAGCAATAGCCTAGTTTCCCTCCCTTGCTCCACACGCTCGTGGCACGCTCGCAAGTCTGCCGCCGTCGCTCCCCATCGGACGCCGCTCAAGTAGTCACGTATGCTACACACACGGTAGGGAGACGGCGTCCCCGTTACCCCACGCATCAGCCTCGAGTGGAAAGAGGGAAGCCGAAGACGCCGTTTCCTCCATCCCCTCCCGTAGCTGTTCCTTCACCGCACCGTCATCATCTATCTCCATATGAATGCGCTCCTCTACTTTCCACCCGCCACGCCGAGCGCTAGCAGGAAGCCACGGGCCCTGCCGAGCCGCGCCCCGCTCCACAAATTGCAGAGTACTCTTGATCGCGTGGACGCACCCGTGACCAGCCCCTTCTCGAAGGTTCCCTACCGCGCCACCTGCTCCGTACCTTGGATGCATGCCACGTCGCACTGGCTCTCACATCAACTGAGCAGACGCTGGTGCACCACCCTAGAACCCTAGTACCATAACTATAAGAACTATAGGCTAGCCTCCTGCCCTCACCATCTCCCACCATCCGCCCCCACGGCAAGGAGCACGCCGCCAGGAAGCCACGGGACCCGTAGCCGCCTGAGTCACCTGGCTGATGACATTGCAGCCATCGGCACCCGCTCTGGACCCTCCCGGCGCCCCATGTACCACCGTCGTCTACAAGCCAACTCTGATTGGGAACGCACCGCCATCGATGGACGTGAGCCAGCCATCACCCTAGCCCTGCCATCCCTAATCTCGCACGACGACCATGATGCCGAGCCTGCCTCGGAGTACACGGAACCCTAGAGAGGAGCCATGCCGTGTCGCCGTCCCAAGCCACTAGCTAGCGGCATCGCGCGTTCTGCCTGCACTCGAACCCGACCTGCACCACGCGAATGTCCGGCACCGAGCCCTCTGGTGAGCAAGCACTAAAGCCTCACCTTTTGTGTTAGCCTTCTTGTCCCGGCATTCGCCATCGGCTCCATTTTTGCACCAGCACAGTGCACCCACGCGCGGACATGCACAAGCCGAGCCATGGCGCGTTGGCGACTATGCCCTGGCAGCAGTCTGGGACACCTACTGATCCACACAATCATGCCGCACTTGGACGCATGGACACCAGCTCCTCTACATAGGGCAAGGCACCACGCTGCCGCCCTTCCAGCCCTGGTCGCCTCTAAGCCGAGCTTTCACTGAGCTCCTGCAAGGAAGCCGCCACCATTCGCACGCGCACGCCACACGCTCACCCATGAATGGTGTAACAACCCAAAAATCCACACACCAAAAATACCAACTACAAAATTTTTCTTAAAACTCCCATGTGTTGATGAGTGTCATGTGTAGAAACCCAACCTAAAGAGATGCACTAGGTCTAACCCCAACCCAAGTTAACCCATAAGCATGGCATGTCATTAGTTAATTGTGTTTATTTAAATTCTAACAAATAAAGTATTGCATACATTGATTATTCAAAATATGATTTGGATTTCCATTTGAGTTATGATATGCTTAACAACTCCAATGAATATGGTGCACCAATTTGGAATCCAAATTTAAAAATCAAATTTGAATTCAAATCAAGGAAGTAGAAAAAGAAAACAGAAAAGAAAAGAAAAGTGGAGAAGGCCTCGCAGCCCAGGCCTGCTCGGCCTGCTCGGCCCGCGCCAACCAGCCAGCCCAACTGGCCTGCCAACTTCCTTCCCGTCTTCCCAGCACGCGCGCTCGGCCCACGAGCCGGCCCAGCAAGCCCGCGCGCCCTCCGCTCGCCTGCTGCCGCTGCCACGTGGGCCCCGCATGTCAGCCCTCCTGTTCATCTTCTCCACGCCACGCTCAACCGCCCGCGCGACCAAGAGCCGACTGCGGTGGCAGGGGCGGGCTAGGGGGTCACGTCCGGGGCATGACCCTGTCCCCCTTGCGCCGCGCCCACGCAACCCCGCACCACCGTCTGATGCGGTGCACATGCCTCCACCGCACGATGCCAGCCGCCATGGGAGGCATGGTGCTCGGCTATAAAGACAGCCCGCACGCTGCTCACGCCCGGCGCCTTAGCCTCTCCCTCAGCCTCCACCGCCGCTTGGTGGCCTAGCAGCCGCACCGCACTGAGAGTAGAGGGCCGAGAAGGAGATCGTGAGAGGAGGATCGGAGCCCCCACGCGCTGCCGAAGTCGCCAGAGCCGAGGGTGACGCCGTTGTCGTCATCACGGTCGCAGGTCGGCACTGCACGGCTTCCGGAGCTACACGGCCGCAACTCGTCACTGCACCGCCATCCCCTCTTCCACAACACCTACGGTGAGCCCCCAGTTCATCCCCTGCTCGCCACTGGACCTTGCTACTCCAACCATGGCGCTCCATACCATGAGCGCGTAGGTCAAGGCCATCTCCGGTCTCTAGGCACACAAGCACAGCACACTCACACGCACACCACGACCACCTCTGAGCCCTTAGACGCTGTAGACCCCCTCCAAGCCCCACGGACGCCGAAGCAGAGCACTCGCTCGCTGCGCTCGCAATGCCGCCGTCGTGGCGTGGCCACCGCTGGCGCACCCGACCACCTCCAAGCACTAGACCACCTCCGAGCACCAGACCACCAGCCCGAGCACCAGACCACCGGCCATAGCACCGCCACCACCAGCTAGAGCACCAGACTACCGGCCAGAGCACCGCCACCACCAGCCAGAGCACTAGACCACCATGGCCGGTACCGCTGGGAGCGCCTGGCTCCTCCTTGACTCGCCCGCCCTGTTCACTGGAGCCACAGGAAACACCCGCGACCACGCCGTGACCACCCCGCTAGAGCCCCGTAGTTCACCGTGCGCCTCGCCGTCGTCACCATGTCGCTGTGGCCGCCGGGGAGCCCCTACCGGCCACCTGGAAGCACAAAGCCCCGCCTTGAGCCCTGGACGCCCACGCCACGTCCCCGTGGAGCCATAGAAGCTTACACGCCCCATCAGGGCGCTTCACCGTGGCCGTAGCCACCTCACCGGCTCCGCCGTCATGCCCGGAAGGCTGCCACCATGTTCGGCACACCACGGGACCCTGCACGCCGTGGTAACCCCACCAATGAAGATGCCGAGGCTCAGCGGAGCCTCCACCCGCGTCAATTGCACACCAGCACTGCCGCGGAGGCTCACCAGCGAGCACGCCGCCGGTGGGAGTGCAGCCGTGGGAGAAACAGGGGAGACTCCCCTCGCCGGCCGTCTACGCCCTGCACTCGGTGCACGTGAGCCGAGCTGAGGGAAAAGAAGGTGGACTCGGTCCACCATGGACCCTACCTTAGGTCTATGGACCGTGAACATGGGTCCACCGTGAGCCACGCTCACGCCCACAGCCTGGAAACGAAGCCTAGTAAAGGCCCAAGGCCGTGACATGGCAGCGCCATAGCATGCCACGTGGCGGGCCAAGCTCGGCCCAGATCCAGCCCTGTCCAGGCCCAGTTTGAACCCAGCCTGTATTGACCGTTGACCAGTCAACGTTGACCATTGACCTGGCCCCACATGTCGGTGGCACGGTCGCTCTGGACCCACATGTCAGATGCTAACGTCATGCTGACGTCACACGGGACCCACACGTCAGGAGCCAACACAGCCAGGGTGACATCATGCTGACGTCATGATGACATCAGCTGCTGACGTCAGCAAGCCCGGGCCCCACATGTCACTGACTCTGACCGTTGACCTTGACCGGACCCACATGTCAGATGCTGACGTCAGCTGAAACCCACCTGTCAGCTCGAAACCGAGACGATGACATCATGCTGACGTCAGCATGCCACGTGGACCAGTCACACCGTGACACGTGTCAGCTCAGGATTAATTCATCCTTTATCCAATTTCAGAAATAATTTAAACTTCAGAAATTCATAACTAATTCATACGACCTCAGAAAAAAATACGAAATCCGGACCAAAATTCATCTAAAATCAAGCTCTACGCAATGAACCCATGTTTGAGTTCATTTGGCTCTTTTGAATTTCCATTGCTTCTTTGTGCTATTCTATAGACGTCGCTAACACGACTATAATACGAACGATGCAGACTCAGAGGAGAACCTGACGGACGAGGACCGTGAGTACCGTGAGGAGAACAGAGACGACTACACTGAAGGTGCCACATCCCACCCAATCTCGTAGCACCTATTACGCATGGCTAATATAGAACTGCTATTGCTATATTTTACCGCTACAATCATACTATGATAGGACTTGCATGGTAGTATGCTTACTTGATGGCCTTTACCTTGACGCAACCTTACCCCTGCATACCCTGCTATTAGGCTAGACATACGCTCACTGCTATATTTCATTACTTGTACTTCTACTATGCTTATACTACATTAAAGCGTGGGGTTATCTAAACTATGGGGAGAGTGCTGCGTGTGTGACTTGGGTGTGTGGAGGGTGAGGGTTGTGTCGACCAAGTTGGAGTATACGATGAGCCTAGGGCAAGTCTTGCCATGGGGTGCTACCTGGGCACCCCTGGATATGGATACCTGTGGTGGGTATATGGTATATGAGGTGGCCTTGGGTGTGATCCTGTGATAGGAGGAACCCAGGGTGGAGGTGCTGAGGTGGCACGGTAGATGGGAAACCCTGATGAAGACATTCTGGCTTGGTCATCCCTAAGGACTTACTAGTACTCAGATTCACCGGGAAGCCTTACGTACCACTCACCCTATATGGTGCGGGGCAGCTGGACTACTTGGTAGGATATTGCCACTACTGCTAGGTTGATAGCGGATAGTGTAAGGAGGTACGGAGCACGGAGGATTCCCCCACACCCTTCCAAGACTTCATGGAGACCTTGTGGACCCGGCTCATGACTCATAGTTTCAGCCACCCCAGACTAGACTTGGGGTGTACCAGGGCTGAATGGTAGAGTGGCATTATCCTAGGCTAGCAAGCGGCCGGAATCAGCCTAGTTGACGACGGTCAGCGAGGAAGGCGGATCTTGTGGTTATGTAAAACCTCTACAGAATATATGGTTGATCGATCAATACATGTGCCGACTTGTTGGCTATGGACCTTTCCTGGGTTTCGCTTAAACTAGATAGAGAGATGAGTCATTCTTTTATCCCTCTAAAAGATAGTGTCGGTCGTAGCCAGGGGCTACGGGCCTTGAGACAGTGCTGAGAGGGAGTTGGCCTATCGACTGAGCGATGGTATGGTTATAGTGATGCTGTGGAGATGGTGGTATATTGATCCCTGGATCGAAACCTGACTTGGAAAAGGGAACGGAGTGGAATGTGTGTGGGAATGGTGTTAAAACTTGACCAACTATTATTATATACCTGATATGTTACTGCATAGGAAACCCCAGCCTTATAGGTTCCTTTTGACTATATCCAACTTGCATCCAATTTCCACAAAGCAATGCTCATAGGGTTGGGAGTGGCCAGTACAAATCGTACTGATAAATTTTAGCACACAGGTTCTGCTGAGGAGTATAGCTCCGAGGAGTTTGACGGTTGAGGGGTTCGTGCCTACGCTCAAGTTTGGTGATCTTATCTTCAAGCTGTTCTGAATGAATGCTACTTTTAATTCTGCCAATGCGGTGATGTAATAAATTATGTAATTCTGCACTATTTGTACTCTGATATTATCGTCGTATGGATGTGGTATTCGACTGGAATTTGGGTAATATGATCTACAACGGTCTTATTACACTTCGACGCTGTGGATTTCCCTTCGCGGAAATCGGGGTCACTTCAAATGGACCACATGCTGAGCACCCTGGCCACACGTGCGAACACACGAAGGACCAAACCTTTGCCTTTCCCTGGTTGCCTACTTGCCCGACTGCCAGACTTGTCCTTCCTTCCAGCTCGCTCTCCCTTGTTAGATAATCTACTATATCCCTTGTATGAATGCACAGTAGGAGAAGGCGGTGCCCAAAAGGGCACCCTGCTACTGCATTGTAGCAACTGCAGGGGCAGGCGCCGAATGGCTCACCTATTGCACTATAGCCATAGCAGGGGCAGGCGCCAAAGTCAGCCCTGCTATCACATCTAGTCACTATAGCAGCATGGTAGTTGTACCAGGACTAGATGGATATAGTTGTATAAATAGTTTCCCACTACAGCTCAGTAAAGAGAGAGTTCAGATTTACCATCTCCTATACAGAGCTCCGGCCAACGCTGGTGTCTCAGCTATGTGTGTGCTCTATTCTCCCTCCCATCCTCTACCTCTAGCCATAGTGTGTGGTCAACAATGATAGTTCTTGGTCGGCAGCGCTAGTGAGTACTTGACAACACTAGAGAGTGGTCGGATATCTTCGTACCGAAGATCGATGGGCTAACAGGTGGTATCATAGCCATACAAGCGCCATCGCTGGACTAACCGCTGGCGATGATGGATGGTTTGGAGATGGGTGACAGTAGTGGCACTGCTGTGGCTACCCAACCACAATAGGAGGTCGTTGTTCGCATGGTGTGGGAGGTCAGCGGCACCAGTTGGCCAACGTTGACTCACACCAACTATGGTGAGTGATCGATGACCATGAAGATTAAGCTCAGAGCCTAATGGCTCTAGAATGCTGTTGACAAGGGCACCAAAAATGACGAAGATGACATGCCAGCGTTGGAGGCTATCCTCGCTGCTGTACCAACAGAGTATAGGGAACCATTAGGGGTGCAAAGCTCTGCTAAGGAGGCATGGGAGGCTATTGCGGCAATACGCATCGGTTCTGATCGTGCAAAGAAGGAGATGGCCTAGCTTCTAAAGCAGGAGTATGCCAACCTCGAGTTCAAGGAGGGTGAATCGGTGGAGGACTTCTCCCTCGGCCTATAGATGCTCATCAGCAAGCTGAAGAGCCATGGTGTCACCATCGATGAAGAGGAGGTGGTCTCCTAGTACCTCCACTCCGTGCTGGAAAAGTACATCTAGATCGCTCTCTCCATAGAGACGATGCTGGACTTGTCCACCCTCACCATTGAGGATGTGATAGGCCATCTACGAGTGGTGGATGAGTGCCTAGAGCAGGTGACAACACCAAAGGACAGCGGCAAACTGCTGCTGATAGAGGAGGAGTAGGCTGCTCGGAGGAACTCTGGGGTAGCCTCCTCCAGCCGCGGTGGCGATGGCAAGTGCCACGACAAGGCTTCTTTGGAGAAGAAGAAGCATGTCGACCCCAACACCTGCAGGCGCTGTGGGAAGACAGGCCATTGGCCACGAGAGTGCCCAAATCGCAAGTAGGAGAAGAAGGGTGAGGCTCATCTGGCGTAAGCTGATGATGATGATGAGGCCACTATCCTAATGGCGACATTCTATGCACTACACGATGTCAAGGCCAATGAGAAGGGAGAGGTGATGATGGTGGAAGGACCTAGGAAGGCCCTAAAGGTTGTCAACCTCGACAAACTGGATGCCCAAGTCCACCTTGGATGTCTAGGTGGCGAGCAGGAGCAGCGGTGGTACCTAGACTCTGGTGCTAGCTACCACATGATGGGCTCCAAGGTAGCCTTCTCTGAGCTCAATGACGGTGTGACCGGTACAGTGAAGTTTGGTGACGGTTCATGGGTGGCAATCTGAGGGTGCAACACCATCATCTTTAGGTGCTAGAACAACAAGCACTACATGCTAATGGATGTATATTACATCCCGTAGCTGTGTTCAAGCATCATTAGCATTGGCCAGCTGGATGCATGCGGTGGTGAGGTACTGATCAAGGATAGACTCCTTAGGATCAGGGACCAGGAACAACAACTTCATGCCAAGGTAAAGAGGTCCTAGAACCTATTGTACCTGCTTGACCTAAAGGTAGAGCAGCCAGTGTGCTAGGCAGCAAGGCACACTGAGGAACCATGGCTGTGGCATGCTCAGTTCGGACATGTTAGCTTCGACGCGCTTGGTCAGCTAGAGAAGATGGTCTGAGGGCTACCCCACATCGAGCATGGAGGTGAGCTGTGTGATAGCTACCTGGCCGAGAAGTAGAGAAGGCTGTCGTTCCCAAAGATGGCCAAGTATCGCGTGATGGACGCTCTCAAGCTCGTCCACGGCAACCTTTGTGGCCCAATCATGCTAGCTACAAACGGTGGTCGGTGTTACTTCCTCCTACTCATGGATGATTGTAGTTGCTACATGTGGCCAAAACTCCTAACGAGCAAGGACGAAGCGATGGGGGTGATCAAGAAGTTCAAGATATGCGTGGAGGCCAAGAGCAGTAAGAAGCTCTGCGTGTTGAGGACTGATCGTGATGGTGAATTCACTTTGATGGAGTTTGCTGGATACTATGCGGATCAAGGTGTGGTGCGCCACCACACCACACCATACTCGCCACAACAGAATGGTGTAGTGGAGCAAAAGAACCAAACGGTGGTCGGCATGGCTCGATCCATGATGAAGGCCACTAGCATGCCGGCAAGGTTCTAGGGTGAGGCGGTGACCATGAGGGTGTTCATCCTCAACCGCGCTCCCACCAAGGCCCTGATGGGAAAGATGTCATTCAAGGCTTGGCATGGACGCAAGCTAAGCATGTCCTTCCTCTGAACATTCGGCTGCATCGGCCACATCAGAAAGACAAAGTCGATCCTCACCAAGCTGGAGGATAGGAGCACACTGATGGTGTTCCTAGGATACACGGAGGGTACCAAGGCATACCGGCTCTATGACCCACGTAGAGACAAGGTGCTTGTCTTGTGCAACATCGTGTTCGACGAGAAGGTAGCCTAGGACTAGAACAGTCTAAGCATGTGGGAAGCTAGTTGCTTCACCATCACCTTCGTCGTTGAGCACTTGGTCATCCACAATGGTGGAGACGCTGGGGAAGAGGTGCCATGCACTCCAGCGATAGAGCCAAGCACTCTAGGGGATGTGCCAAGCACTCTAGGAGGGGTGTCGAGCACTCTAGGAGTGGAGTCGAGAGGTCATGCAGTGGTGGCGACCACTCCAGGATGGGTGCCGAATACTCCCATAGCAGAACCAAGGGGTCTTGTAGTGGTGCCGACCACTGCAATATGGGTGTCGAGCACTCCGAGAGGGGTGCAAACCACTCCAGGAGTGGTGACGAGCGGTCTAGGAGTAGTGCCGAGCACTACAGCTAGGGTGCCAAGCACTCCAGGTGTTGTGCCGAGCACTCTAGTGGAACAGGGAACTCCATCGATGCCGATCGAGTTTGCATTACCTCCAAGTGACATCATTGAGTTCGTGGATGGCTTCCATGAAGGTGAGGAGGTGCGGTTCCGTAGGCTGGATGACATCATCGGTGACATAGGGCCCTTAGGCCTAGCAGGTCAGCCAAGAGCTGCTGCTCATCAGTGCAGAGGAACCACCCACGTTCGCGCTGGCTGAGCGTGATGGAAATTGGTGACGAGCGATGCTGGAGGAGATGAAGACAAACAAAGAAAATGAGACTTGGGAGCTCATCGATCCACCTCTAGGATGCCGTCTAATTAGCCTAATGTGGCTGTACATGACAATGACATGGCACCCATGCATATGCCCATGTTTGGCACATGATATGGAGGGGTAGGAGGCCAGAAAGGGTGTCCAAGTCAAGAAGGAGGCCCGAGGCAAATTTGGTTCGAGTCCCCAAGGTGGAGGCCCAAAGCAACTCAAGTTTGAGTCTGTCTCGGTGTCCAGGACTAGTCTACCTTAAACTAGTCATCCAGGATGCATACGGACTCCATTTTCGACGATCCATATATGGTTGGAAAGCTAATTTGATAAGGAAGCCAATCCAAGTGGTCTCACATCAAAAGACCTTCAGAATCAACAGGAATCATTGAAACAATTCAGCATCTAGAATCTACCAGGGTGCTATGACACCGTCTTTTGGTCCGTTGGACCATGTATCGTATTTGGGCCCATTAGGGGGCACGTCCAGGGTAGGCGATGACCCTAAGACCATTTTAATCATATGCTGCTGCTGTCATTAGGTTTTGGGTTTTGCTTATATTAATCTATCAAGAACAGTTTTGCCGTTCATCGGTTTGTGAGACCCTAACTTCATGAGATTAATCATTCATCTACAATTTGGTTGCTTTCTTTCTTGTTCTTGCTTGTGTTCTTCATTGCGTAGGCAGGGATTAGCCTTCTTGGCGAGATCAACTAGATCCGTGTCTCAGTTGATAACTAGAGGAGTTGTGGTGCTAAGATTGCAGGGTTCGATCTTTCGATCTAAAGCCAGATTGGTGTGTCATTCTCTACCACAACGATAGTGGGATCCCGATCTTCTGTCAGATAGTGATAACTATCGTTGTGGTGGAGAATGACACACCGATCTGGCTTCAGATTAAAAGATCGAACCCTACAATCTTAGCAACACAACTCCTCTGGTTATCAATGAAACACGGATCCGGTTGACCTCACCAAGAAGGCAAATCCCTGCCTACGCAACTAAAAACACAAGCAAGAACAAGAAAGAAAGCAAACAAATTGTAGATGAATGATTAATCTCATGAAGTTGGGGTCTCACAAACCGATGAACGATGAAACTGTTCTTGATAGATTAATCTAAGCAAAACCCAAAACCTAATGACAGTAGCGGTGTATGATTATAAAGGTCCTAGGGTCATCGCCTACCCTAGACACGCCCCCTAATGAGCCCAAACATGATACACGGTCCAACGGACCAAAAGACGGTGTCGCAGCACCCTAGCAGATTCTGGATGCTGACTTGTTTTGATGATTCCCATTGATTCTGAAGGTCTTTTGATGTGAGAACACTTGGATTGGCTTCCTTATCAAATTATCTTTCCAACCATATGTGGATCATAAAAAATGGAGTCCGTATGTGTCGTGGGTGACCAGTTTAAGATAGACTAGTCCTAGACGCCGAGGCAGACTCGAACTTGAGTTGCTTTGGGCCTCCACCTCGGGGACTCGAACCGAATTAGCCTCGGGCCTCCTTCTTGATTTGGACACCATTGAAGGCCTCCTACCCCTCCATACCTTGTGCCAAACATGGTCATATGCATGGGTGTCATGTCCTCATCATCCTCCCCTTCTTGACAAAAAGTCGTCCTCGACGTCGATTGTGCTTGAAACTGATCCTGCACAACATAAAGGAGAACGAGGTTGCGAAGACAAAGGGAACTAAAATAATTGTGAGAAGGAACATGACCATGTTTCCAAGTTTCTAGCATGTCATCTTGCATAAAAATTTTAGCATGCATGTAGACTCCAAGATCCAAATGCACACGATGTATGTCAACACTATCCTGCAAAAGATTAGAACTAACCAAAGACAATGCAGGAATAGATGGTCTAGCAGACATAGGTAGCAACCAACAATGCTCCCCTTCTTGGAAGTGAATTTGTTTCTTTGAGGAACATGAGAAAATGTTTGTATTATTATGGCTGCCCTCTAAACGATCATAATCTTGTACAACAAAAGGAAAATTCAAATTACTATGAATGTATACTTGATGTATCAAATATTGTCACTTGTTGTTATATTTGCCAATAACATGATATGTGTGTTTAGAAAACCAAGGCAAATCAACATATTTAAAAAGGTTGTCCTCCAAATAATCTAGGTTACACAAAACATCAAATTCAATGTAACCCAAAGTATATAAAGAAGACAACAGTTTGAACTCAGGTCAAGCGGGACGAGCATGGCGCCATTTTCAAGCACAAGGCGCACCTCATCGCCCGAGGCTTTGTTCAGCATGAGGGCATCGACTTCAAGGAAGTGTTTGCGCTAGTAGCATGCATGGAGTCTATCCATTTGCTACTAGCGTTGGCAGCAGCAAAGGACTGGCGCATCCATCACCTGGATGTAAAATTGGCCTTCCTCAACGATGAGCTGGCGGAGACAGTCTTCGTCAGGCAACCTCCGGGTTTCACCTTCAAGGGAGCAGAGCACAGGGTGCTCCAACTACGCAAGGTGCTCTACAGGCTACGACAGGCCCCACGAGCGTGGAATGCCAAGCTTGATGCCACGCTAGGCGAGCTTGGGTTCATGAGGTGCACAACCAAGCACGCGCTCTACACACAGTGACAGGGGAAGGAGGAGCTCGTCATTGATGTGTATGTGGACAACTTGATCATCATCGACGCTCGTGCAGAGGACATCAACATCTTTAAGCACGAGATGGCAGCTAATTTTCGAATGAGTGATCTCGGTGCACTCTCCTACTACCTCGGCATTGAGGTGAGACAGGGGAAGGAGGCACTCACGCTCGGTTAGAGTGCATACGCCTTAAAGCTATTGGAGCAAAGCAGCATGGCTGAGTGCAAGTCGTGCGTGGCTCCGATGGAAGAGCAGCTGAAGCTGACGAAGGGCAGTACTATGGTGAAAGTAGATGCAATACTCTACCGGAGCATCGTCGGCGATCTGTGATATCTAGTCCACATGAGGCCAAACATTGTGTTCACTGTAGGCTACGTCAGTTGCTTCATAGAGGATCCCAGAGAGGATCACTGGGCTATGGTAAAGCGGCTACTGCGCTATGCCAAGGGGACGGTGGATTAAGGAATCATCTTCCCCAAGACTAGAGGGAGTAGGCTGCATCTCACTGTGTTCAGTGATGTAGACATAGCGGGGGATATCGACGGACAGTGGAGCACCTCTAGCGTGCTCGTCTTCCTTGGGTCGACTCTAATTTTATGGCTATCGCTGAAACAGAAGGTGGTGGCACTATCTACGTGCAAGGCAGAGTACGTAGTGGTGGCCACAATGGTGTGCCAAGTTGTGTGGCTGCACTGGCTACTGGGTGAGCTGACCGGTGTGGAAGCTCACCCACTAGCACTGATGGTGGATAACCAGCCCACCATCGCCCTCGTGAAGAATCCAGATCACCATGATCGGAGCAAACACATCAACATGAAGTTCCACTTCCTCAGGGACTATGTCGATGGAGGGTAGATTATCATCGAGTTTGTTAAAACTGGTCAGCAACTCATGAACGTCCTCACCAATCCGCTCGACCGTCTTTAACTCATGGAAGAAGATGATCGGCATGAAGGGGGTTCTAGGGTTAGTAGTAGGATTAGGAGAAGAATTGTTAGATAATCTGCTGCATCCCTTGTATGAATACGTAGTAGGGGAAGGTGGCACCGAAAAGGGCACCTTGCTGCTACACTATAGCAGCTGCAGGGGTAGGCACCAAAGTCAGCCCTGCTGTCACATCTAGTCACTATAGCAGCATGGTAGCTGTACTAGGACTAGATGGATAGAGTTGTATAAATAGTTTGCCACTACACCATAGTAAAGAGAGAGTTTAGATTTACCATCTCCTATATAGAGCTCTGGCCAACGCTAGTGTCTCAGCTATGTGTCTGCTCTATTCTCCCTCGCTTCCTCTACCTCTAGCCATAGTGTGTGGTCGGCAACGACAGTTCGTGTTCAGCATCGCTAGTGAGTGCTCGGCAACACTAGAGAGTGGTCGGATATCTCCGTACCAGAGATCGACAGGCTAACATCCCTGAGGTTTAGGGAACCGCTGTAGCCAACGCACACTACCGTGCTTTTGCACACACCGCTACGGTGCTGGCAGACGCGCACTCACCGCCACCGCAATCCACCCACAACCACACGGGCCCCTTAGCTCAGCCAGCACATCCGTGGTGCACACACATGGAAGTAGCCTAGCCTTAGACTTGCTGCTGCTCAGACACAGCCACACTAGCTAGCGACCCTGCCTCTGGCATTGCCGCCGCATCGCCCTGACATGGCCTTGTACCCGCACCTACACCAAGCACCACTAGGCCACAGATGTCCAATCGGTTGAGGCATCCTAGTTGCCACGAGGAGCGAGGGCGTGTGCACGGTGAAGTCTGGGTGGCTCTTCAATGAACATCTAGAAGGTGCCCCAGCCCCATCGCCTTCTCTGCAATTGGGGATTGGAACCCAGCAGCCAGAACTGGCCGATAGCACCAGGCCTAGCTTGGTGCTCCATCAGCGCCTAGGCCTCCTACCCTTGCTGATGGGCCACCAGCAGTACAAAGGCAGCCCATCCAACCCCCCTCTTTTTCCCTTTTCTATCTTTTAGAACACCACTCCACTTGGTTTTATTGCTTCTTATTGGTGGTCGTTCTCGCTTTGTCTTGTGTAGCGACGATTTGAGCTCTGATGGATTCAAGGACGCCTCGGATGGAGAAGGAGACTCCCACTGATCGATGACAATGACTTTTGGAGACATGAACCACTACTTCCTCTACACCGCAGGTGTCATGGCAGCACCTTTACTTAGAGAATCCCATTAGACATTGCAAGTAGAACTGCTAGCGCTTTACATTTATTCCTTTGCTAGATTATGTGATGCATGCTAATGCTTGAGCCTTGATTGCCTTGATTGAAACCACTTCACCCTGATTACCCAGCTCCGCGCTTGCACTTATATATGCCTATTTGCTTGCTTGCATTTACTTCCATTGTAATTACATATAATCCTTGTTATGTGATGTGTGATGGATGTTTGGATGATGTGGATGGTGGATGGAGTTTAGCCACGAGGCACCCCCATGAGATATATGGTTTGATACGCGGCAGGAGCGGTGAATCCTGAGTGGGTGGTGGTGATGTGAGGAGTTTTGGAGATATTCCTTGCCCTCAACCTGATTCTTGGAGATACTGGCTAGAGTGAGAGGTTGCTGTGGTGTATGGAGTGCACCAAGGGTAGTTTCTGTGGCAGGAACATAGAGTCCTAGAGGGACGTCGTATGGTCCCTAAGGGGCATTGGGATGAGGAGTTTGTGGATAGACCACCTCTGAGGGTTGGGTCTAGTGGTCTGAGGGCACATGGAATGGTGGAAGGTGCTCGCTCTAGCCAACCTAAGGACTGATGTAAGTTGTAGCCATAAATCATGGGTTACTTTCATGCACACGACATGCCAACGAGAAGGGGCCCATTGCCCAAAGTAGCATAGGAGACCATCAGTCTCTATGGGAGATAGTATGAATGCGGTCTGTGGCCCTATGCAATTAGTGTCAGGAGGGTGGGGGTTACTCCGTGATACCTCGATGACATGACCCCAGCTTATATAGTGGTGTCTATATATCTTCGCTCTGACCGGTGGATAGTACTGGTGTTAGTCGGCCTAGTTTGCGGCGGTGGTGTTCATCGCTGATGGTGATTCATTAGCGGTGTTCATGTGGGGTAACAGTGTACTCTCTATAGAGGTTAATAATTTATACGTATAGCCACGGTCTCAGATATGATCACTTACCTGTGTGTAGGGTTCAACTCACTAGCTTCTCTTGTGCTGTGCTTTTCTTCCCCCCAAAGCTAAAATACGGCTTGAGGCCAATTAGATGAGGGGTGTAATCTCTCAGCCTCATTGACTAGACTGAGAGACTGAGGGTGTTGTGAGGGATGATGAGTGGTGACTTGTGATGAAGATAAGTGGATGCTGAGAATGAGAGTGTGGTTTAGGACTTGAGAAGATATTATTACTTTTGATGCTATTCCAGCATGCGCTAAGTATGCAAACTACAACCAAACCACAAGGATAACCAGATCCCATTATTTTCTATTTTCCACCAAAGCTCATTTGGTGCTGACCATGGCTTGCACATATCTAGTGGTGTGCAGATTTCTTGACTTGTAGTGGTGCTGAGATTGGTAGTTGGTTTGTGGATCTACTCTCAAAGATGCCTTTGGATTGAAGACTCGTCAAGCTTCGCTACTACGATTAGATTTTCGGTGTTTTGTTTGATTTAGTCCAGAGGGTTTGTGTTGGTGTTTCAAGTTACCACCAACGAGTAAATTTCTAGTATTGCACATCTGGCTCAGATGGTGTGCTTAGAGGACACGAGGTTTATCCTGGTTTGGGCAGAATATCCCTACGTTCAGTTTGTCACTGCTGCTCATGTTACGAGCACTAAAACTTTGTAGTAGGGGTTACAAATGGGCGAGAGAGGGATAGGTCCCAAGTCTCTAGTGGAAGGAGTGAACGGGTGCCGAGAGCTCGGTTGCTGCTCAGTCGTGTGCTTGTGTTGTGTTATGGTCGGTTCGAGGTTCAATGGGTTTGTGGTGGTAAGATCAGGTGTAACCTCAATCGATTGATTTGATGCCAGCCCCCCTCCATGGGACGCCTTGCTTTCCATTTTATAGACCAAGGGAAAGCACATGTTATAGTGGAGGAAAAGAGAAGAAACAAGAGGGGGAGGACGACCTTCATGACCACCGGGTCCTTATCCTTCATGCGGGTCCCGCCGAAACTATAGATGTCAATAGGGATGGCTCCACGTCATGGCCCTGTCTATCACTAGCACCATGTGCAAGCATCGTCTACCGGTCATGGTGCTCCACTCTGTCCTAGAGGACGTCATGGTGAATTGACGTGCCTGTCAGTGTTCATACGAGGGTTAGGCAGAACAACACTGGTACGCTCGATGTTGTTCCTGATGTGAATCCTCGGGTATGTCCCATCATGGCCGCAGGTTACATCGGGGCATGCTGGTCACCTCCCTAATGTTAGAGCTTTAACCTAGGCCCATACACTTGGACTTGGAGTGGTTGGCGGTGGCATGGGTCTCCATTGGGTGAGGTGGAGCCCCCGGCCTTAGGGTTGAGCGAGGCAGAGCCCTCCCATGGAGGCCGGGTGAGGCAGAGTGCAAACCCAAGGGTCGAGCAAGGTGAAGCCCGTGGCCTTAGGGTTAGGCGAGGCAGAGCCCTCCCCTAGAGGCTAGGCGAGGCAGAGCGTTAACCCAAGGGTCGAGTGAGGCGGAGTGCAAACCCAAGGGTTGGGCAAGGTGGAGCCCATGGCCTTGGGGTAGGGCAAGGCAGAGCCCTCCCCTAGAGGCTGGGTGAGACTGAGCATGAACCCAAGGGTTAGGCAAGGCAGAGCCCATGGCCTTGGGGTTGGGCAAGGCAGAGCGTGAACCCAAGGGTCGGGTGAGGTAGAGCTCGCAACCATAGGGTTGGGCAAGGCGGAGCCCTCCCTTAGAGGCTGGTCGAGGTGGAGTGTGGACCTAAGGGTCAGGCGAGGCGGAGCTCACAGCCTTGGGGTTGGGCGAGGTGGAGCCCTCCCTCAGAGGTCGGGCGAGGCGGAGTCCTCCCCTAGAGGTCAGATGAGGCGGAGCTTGGGCGCCTGGGGGTCGGTTGGAGCTATAGTCATGCTCTTGACTGCTCGGATGAATCAATGTTGATGATCATTAGCTCCTCCTCTTTGAGTACCCTAGTATTGGTCCCTGATAGTAGCCCCCGAGCTTGTGAAGGAGTAGAGTACTCCTTCGGAGGCTTTTCTAAAAGGGAGGACTCTAATGGCCTTGGCCTTGTTTTGTTGCCCATGGCATGTCCTAGGGACAACAATTCCCTTTTGTCGTGATCGAACCCCTCAGGGGTATACCCATGAGGTTTGGTGGGTCAAAAAAGGTGAAAGGTCCTAATGGCTAGAGGGGGGGTGAATAGCCTAATAAAAATTTCTACAACAACACTTAACAAAATGGTTAGACAATTATGAGGCGAAGCAAGTGTTGCACTAGCCTACTCAAAATGCAAGCCACCTACCACAATTCTAGTTTAGATAGTATCTATTCACACAATAGCTATGACACTACTCTATGTTAATGTGCTCTCAAAGGCTAACTAAAGAGCCACACCAACCAAGCAAGCAAGCTCTCACAACTAGCTACACTAAAGAGCTTGTCAACTAGTTTGCGGTAAAGTAAAGAGAGTGATCAAGAAGGTTATACCGCCATGTAGATGAAGGAACCAATCAATCACAAGGATGAATAACAATGAAGACCAATCACCTCGGAATCAATGATGAACACAATGATTTTTTACCGAGGTTCACTTGCTTGCCTGCAAGCTAGTCCTCATTGTGGCGATTCACTCACTTGGAGGTTCACGCGCTAATTGGCTTCACACACCAAACCCTCAATAGGGTGCCGCACAACCAACACAAGATGAGGATCACATAAGCCACGAGCAATCCACTAGAGTACCTTTTGGCGCTCCGTCAGGGAAAGGTCAAGAACCCTCACAATCACCACGATCGGAGCAGGGGACAATCACCACCCTCCGCTCGACGATCCTCGCTGCTCCAAGCTATCTAGGTGGCAGCAACCACCAAGAGTAACAAGCGAAATCTACAGCGAAACACGAATACCAAGTGCCTCTAGATGCAATCACTCAAGTAATGCACTTGGATTCACTCCCAATCTCACTATGATGATGAATCAATGATGGAGATGAGTGGGAAGGCTTTGGCTAAGCTCACAAGGTTGCTATGTCAATGAAAATGGCCAAAGGTTGTGAGCTACAGTTGGCCATGGGGCTTAAATAGAAGCCCCCATGAAATAGAGCCGTTATACCCCTTCACTGGGCATAACACAAGCTGACCGGATGCTTAGGTCCAACTGACCGGACGCAGCACTGGACGCACCAGTCGTGAATACCGGACGCGTCCGGTTGGCATACCGGATGTGTTCAGCAGCTCCCAGACTGCCATGTGTCTAGTTCAAACCAACATAGCCGTTGCTACCCATCTGCCGATGACCGGACGCTCACACCAGATGTAGAACTGCAAATGACCAGACGCTAAGCCATCGAGTCCGGTCGAGTCCAGTAAGCCACCAGGCTGACCGGACGCGTCTGTTAGAAAATGACCGGACGCTGAGCCTCAGCGTCCGGTGGAGTATAGTAAGCATCCTTGCTCGACTGGACACGTCCGATGATACCGGACCTGACGCTGCCAGCGTCCGATCGGCTGCTCTGCCGTATACTGCCTTTTCTGATTCACACCGGACGCATCCGGTCGCTGAGTTTGTCGTCAAATACCGGACGTGTCTGGTCACCATACCGGACGCGTCCAGTCACTCTGTAACCAACGCAACTAACTCCTCTTCGACTCTATCTTCTTTACCCTTGCTTAAATGTGCCAACCACCAAGTGTATCACCTTATGCACATGTGTTAGCATATTTTCACAAACACTTTCAAGGGTGTTAGCACTCCACTAGATCCTAAATGCATATGCAATGAGTTAGAGCATCTAGTGGCACTTTGATAACCGCATTCCTATATAAGTTTCACCCCTCTTAATAGTACAGCTATCAAACCTAAATGTGATCACACTCTCTAAGTGTCTTGATCACCAAAACAAAGTAGCTCATATGGTTTATACCTTTGCCTTGAGCTTTTTGTTTTTCTCTTTCTTCTTTCCAAGTCCAAGCACTTGATCATCATCATGGTATCATCATCATGTTATGATCTTTATTTGCTTCACCACTTGGAATGTGCTACCTATCTCATGATCACTTGATAAACTAGGTTAGCACTTAGGGTTTCATCAATTCACCAAAACCAAACTAGAGCTTTCAATCTCCCCCTTTTTAGTAATTGATGACAACCCTTACACAAAGATATGAATTGAAATTCAATTGAATCCATGTTGCTTGCCCAAGCATATTTACCATGTGTAAAAGGATATGGACAAGTTTCATGAACCCCAAATGGTAGCAATTGCTCCCCCTACATATGTGCTAAAAGTTTGGATTGTAGCTTGCACATATGCTTAGATAGGAAATATAGGAGTCAATGTCTACCAAATGATGCTAAGGTATAAAAGATGGACGTTTGAAGCATGATACCAATCAGAGTGCACCAATATACCATCCTTAGCACCATGGTTAGCTAAATACCATTTGGAAACACTTGGAAATGAAAGTTATCTAGTGATTTCATTTCATCATTCAATCTTACAACTGACATACATCACACAAGCATGGATGTTTAAATTTAATACTTATACCATGCAAGCAAACATATGAAATGCACATTCAAATGCACCATACAAGTTCATGAGCTTGCTCCCCCTACTTGTGTGCTCAAAATTTTAGTTGATCCTTTTCCTTTGTCATATCTCTCCCCCTATGTCATATATCAAGATATCTTTATGTTTTTCTCCCTTTATGATATTTCTCCCTTTTTTCACTATTTTTTTACTACTATCTTTGTTTCTCTCCCCCTTTGTCATCAATGACCACAAAGGTTCTAAATACAGATAGTATTAATTGTAGGGTCGAGGTTATCAATGTCAATCAATGGGGTGAGGATCATTTTCCCAAATTTGGTCTAGTCTAGATCATTTATCAAAGATATTTAACTCGGTTTGATCTAAGGACAAGCTTTTTCACACCTTGAAATAAGGGTTATCTTATACCATGTTGAGTTAAATACTTAGAGCTCATTTTCTAGATTAAACACTAGGTTTACAAGCCCATAAACATGTCATATGCCATCACTAGATCAAGTCAAGCATAGAAGCAATAGTGATACCATATAGACATCAAAATCATTTGATTTTCATGAATGAGCCTAATAAAATAGAACCACTTGAAAGGTCCTAATAAAATTGAAAATGTGACTAGATGCACTAATCATGTCCTTAGCAAAGATGTATGTCATTCCAATCAACTTTTACCTTGGATTGCTCGAAGGAAAGGCATGTCATATGAGTGGGGGTGCATCAACACATATTTGAGAAATCCAATATGTTCAACTCATTCCTTAGCTTGCAAAACCTTTTTTCATCCAATGGCTTGGTGAATATATCGGCAAGTTGATCTTCGGTGCCTACACTCTCAATGCAAATGTCCCCTTTTTGTTGGTGATCTCTTATGAAATGGTGGCGGACATCAATGTGCTTTGTTCTTGCATGTTGAACCAGATTGTTGGTCAACTTGATTGCACTCTCATTGTCACATAGCAATGGCACTTTATTGAACTTGATTCCAAAGTCACTGAAAGTGGCCTTCATCCAAAGTATTTGTGCATAACAACTACCGGCGGATATGTATTCGGCTTCGGCGGTTGATAATGCAACACTATTTTGCTTCTTTGATGACCATGAAACAAGTGATCTTCCCAACAATTCACATGTGCCCGAGGTGCTCTTCCTTTCAACCTTGCATCCCGCATAATTCGAGTTGGAGTAACCAACTAGCTCAAACTTTGCTCCTATAATTTTTGATCCACCATATTTCCACTTGCATCACTATCTAAGTTGCCATTGGTTCCCATTGGTGTGCTAATGACTTTGCTATCAATCATGCCAAACTTCTTGATCATGTCCTTGATATACTTGCCTTGACCCACAAATGTACCATTCTTTAATTGCTTGATTTGAAGACCAAGGAAGTAACTTAACTCTCCGGTCATGGACATTTCAAACTCATTAGCCATCATCTTTCCAAATTCATCACAAAAGTCTTGATTGGTTAATCCAAATATGATATCATCAACATAGATTTGCAATACAAATAGATCTTTTCCAATTTTCTTGATGAAAAGAGTGGTGTCAACCTTGCCCATTGTGAACCCTTTAGAGAGTAGGAAATCCCTCAATCTCTCATACCATGCTCTAGGTGCTTGTTTCAATCCATACAAAGCCTTCTTCAACTTGTATACATGGTTGGGCTTCTTATCATCTTCAAAGCCGGGAGGTTGCTCAACATATACTTCTTTATTGATATAGCCATTGAGAAATGCACTCTTGACATCCATTTGATAGAGCTTGATGTTGTGAGCACAAGCATAGGCTAGCAAGATTCTAATTGCCTCCAATCTAGCAACCGGGACATATGTTTCACCAAAGTCAAGACCTTCAACTTGTGTATAGCCTTGTGCTACTAATCTTGGTTTGTTCCTTACAACTATCCCATCTTGATCTTGCTTGTTTCTAAAGACCCATTTGGTTCCAATCACATTGTGTCCCTTTGGTCTTTCTACCAACTCCCATACTTGATTTCTTGTGAAGTTATTCAATTCTTCATGCATAGCATTCACCCAATCAACATCCTTCAAAGCTTCATCTATCTTCTTTGGTTCAATGGATGACACAAATGAGAAGTGTTCACAAAATGGTGCCAATCTTGATCTTGTTTGTACACCTCTTGAAATATTACCAATGATAGTGTCCAAAGGATGATCCCTTGCAACATTGGTTGGTTGGAGGATTGGAACTTGATTGCTTGCACTTGTTTGATCATTGGATTGAGATGATGTACTAGCCACTTGATCTTGTTCATTGTCATGAGAGCCACTTGCACTAACTTGATTTGTATTATCTTGCACATTTGAGTTAGAGAGCACTTGCACTTGATCATCTTCATCATCGTTCACTTGCCTAGGCCTCAATTCACCAATATCCATATTCTTCATGGCATTTGAAAGTTGAATGCCTCTAACATCTTCCAAGTTCTCATTTTCTACTTGTGAACCCTTGGTTTCATCAAATTCAACATCATGAACTTCCTCAAGAGTACCACTATCCAAATTCCAAACTCTATAAGCTTTGCTTGTAGTGGAATAACCAAGTAGGAATCCTTCATCACATTTCTTGTCAAACTTGCCCAATCTAGTGCCTTTCTTTAAGATATAGCATTTGCAACCAAAGACCCAAAAATATGCAATGTTGGGCTTTCTACCATTCAAGAGCTCATATGGTGTCTTCTCTTTCAATCGGTGACAATAGAGGCGGTTGCTACAATAGCAAGCCGTGTTGATAGCTTCAGCCCAAAAAGATTGACTCACATTGTACTCACTAAGCATAGACCTTGCCATATCAATGAGTGTTCTATTCTTCCTCTCAACAAGGCCATTTGATTGAGGAGTGTACTTGGCCGAGAATTGATGTCTAATTCCAAATTCATCACACAACTCATCAATTCTAGTATTCTTGAACTCACTACCATTGTCACTTCTAACTCTCTTGATGGTTGTTTCAAATTTATTGTGAATGCCTTTGACAAATGATTTGAATGTTGCAAACACATCACTTTTGTCCACTAGAAAGAATACCCATGCGTATCTAGTGTAGTCATCCACTATCACAAACCCATATTTATTACCACCGATGCTAGTGTATTGTGTTGGCCAAAACAAATCCATGTGCAATAACTCAAATGCTTTACTAGTGCTCATCATGCTTTTCTTAGGATGGGTGTTTCCAACTTGTTTGCCGGCTTGACAGAGCTACAAAGCTTATCCTTTTCAAACACAACATCTTTCAAGCCTTTAACTAAGTCTGCTTAACCAATCTATTCAATTGTTTCATTCCAACATGACCAAGCCTTCTATGCCATAACCAACCCATGCTAGACTTAGTGAACAAGCATGTAGATAATTTAGCTTCACTAGCATTGAAATCAACCAAGTATAGATTCTCATATCTAAAGCCTTTGAAGATCAAGTTAGAGCCATCTACACTTATGATCTCTACATCATCTACCCCAAATACGCATTTGAATCCAAGATCACACAATTGTGCCACGGATAGCAAATTGAAGTTCAAGCTCTCTACTAGAAACACATTGGATATGCTCATGTCATTGGATATTGCAATCTTACCAAGCCCTTTGACCATGCCTTTGCCATTGTCACCAAATATGATACTATCATAACCATCATTGCCATTGGTGTTGATTGAGTTGAACATTCTTGCATCACCGGTCATGTGTTGAGTGCACCCACTATCAGGAACCCAATGCCTTCCTCCGGATTTGTAATTGACCTATAAAAGAAGATCAATTCTTTTTAGGTACCCAAACTTGCTTGGGTCCTTGAAGGTTAGTCACTAAACTCTTTGGTACCCAAATAGCTTTCTTCTTTGAGCCCATCCATGGTTTACCAATGAACTTAGCCTTCACACCATTTGTACCCTTAGTAAGCATATAGCATGAATCAAGCTTAATGGAGGATACATTAGCATTTTTGCTCTTGTTTTTGCATTCTTGCTCTTTGTAACCAACTTGCTTGCAACTAAAACCGACCATTGTTCTTTACAAAACTAGTCTTGTGAGGAGCAAAGGCCGCCTTGCCTTTCTTGGGGGTATAACCCAATCCCTCTTTGTAGAGAGAAGCTCTTTGGCTATCCAAGCACATAAGCAAGCGGTCCTCACCACCATAAGCCTTAGCTAAGGTGTGAGTGAGCTTAGTGACCTCCTTCTTGAGGTTCTCATTCTCAACCACTAGTGAGGCATCACAAGTGAGACCATCACTACTAGATGAGGTAGAAGTGGAAGTGCTACAAGAAGGGTTACTAGGAGCAACAATGATAGGCATAGATAGTGATTCATTCATTATATCACAAGTTAAATCTACATTGCAAGTTTCAACATGCTTCTTTTTATTTTGCTCATTAAACGAAGAAGAATGACCTTTTTCAAGCTTTTTGTGAGCTTTGCCAAGCTTCTCATGGGCTTCCTTTAGCTTCTCATGAGTTGCTTTGAGCTCATCAAGGGCTTGCTTAAGGGCTTTTACCTCCTTATTCAAGCTCTTGCATTCTCTTCTCTTAATGTCAAAGTGTTCTTTAGCATCTTCTAGCATGTCAAATAATTCATCCTTAGTAGGTTCATCATTATCACTATCACTATCACTATCATTTTCATTTTCATGGTCATTTTCATCATGATGTTCTTCATCACTTTCATCATCACAAGATTGTACCTTAGTGGCCTTAGCCATGAAGCATGATGAAGATTCGAAGAGAGAAGGCTTCTCATTGATAGCAATGCTTGCAAGAACCTTCTTCATGGTGGTCTTGTGATCATCACTATCATCATCATCATCATCACTTGAGGAAGCATCACTATCCCAAGTGACTACATATGAACCACCCTTCTTCTTCTTGAATGCCATCTTGTCCTTCTTCTCTTTCTTTTCCTTCTTATCCTTCTTGTTCTTCTTGTTGTCATCATCATTGGTGCTATTGTATGGACATTGGGCAACAAGATGATCTTTGCTTCCACACTTGAAGCACCTTCTTGACTCTTCTTTGTTCTTAGATGAAGACTTCTTTCTTCTAGCACGATAGCCCTTCTTCACCATGAACTTGCCAAATCTCTTTACAAAGAGAGCCATCTTTTCATCATCATCATCATCCCAGGATTCATCTTCTTCACTTGATGTCTCTTGCTTAGCTTTGCCCTTTGATGATGTGGCTTTGAATGCCATGCTCTTCTTCTTGTCATCCTTCTTGTCATCTTTCTTCTCCTTCTTTTCTTCCTTCTCATCATCATCTCTATATGCATCATTGGTCATGATATCTCCCAAGATTTGGTTTGGTGTCATTGTGTTCAAACCGGTCCTCACTAGTAAGGTGACCAACATGCCAAATCTTGTGGGCAAACATCTCAAGAACTTATTGGAGAAGTCCTTGTCCTCTATCTTCTCACCAAGTGCTTTGAGATCATTGACAATCACTTCCATCCGATGGAACATGTCCGGCACACTCTCATCTTCCTTCATCTTGAAGCTTGCAAACTTCTCTTTAAGAATATATGCCTTTGCACCCTTCATGGCTTGAGTACCCTCAAATGATTCTTCTAATTTCTTCCAAGCTTCATGAGCCATCTCAATATTCTTTATTTGCTCTAATGTTCTCACATCAATTACATCATGAATGGCACTTAGAGCAATGTCATTATTTTGGAGAAGCACTTCTTCAGCCATGGTGGGATTTTCCAGATCATCAATCTCAATTTTGGTTTTTACCACCTTCCACACCTTTCTATTGATTGACTTGATATGTGTGGTCATCTTTGACTTCCAATAAGAATAATTTGAGCCATCAAATTAGGGTGGCTTCTTGGTGTTGTTGATTTGAGCCATTTTAATACCGAAGGTTGTTAAGCCTCAAATAACGGTGACCTTGGATCTGATACCACTTGAAAGGTCCTAATGGCTAGAGGGGGGGGGGTGAATAGCCTAATAAAAATTTCTACAATAACAGTTAACAAAATGGTTAGACAATTATGAGGCAAAGCAAGTGTTGCGCTAGCCTACTCAAAATGCAAGCCACCTACCACAATTCTAGTTTAGATAGTATCTATTCACACAATAGCTATGACACTACCCTATATTAATGTGCTCTCAAAGGCTAACTAAAGAGCCACACCAACCAAGCAAGCAAGCTCTCACAACTAGCTACACTAAAGAGCTTGTCAACTAGTTTGCGGTAAAGTAAAGAGAGTGATCAAGAAGGTTATACCGCTGTGTAGATGAAGGAACCAATCAATCACAATGATGAATAACAATAAAGACCAATCACCTCGGAATCAATGATGAACACAATGATTTTTTACCGAGGTTCACTTGCTTGCTGGCAAGCTAGTCCTCGTTGTGGCGATTCACTCACTTGGAGGTTCACGCGCTAATTGGCTTCACATGCCAAACCCTCAATAGGGTACCGCACAACCAACACAAGATGAGGATCACACAAGCCATGAGCAATCCACTAGAGTACCTTTTGGCGCTCCGCTGGGGAAAGGTCAAGAACCCCTCACAATCACCACGATCGGAGCCGAGGACAATCACCACCCTCCGCTCGATGATCCTCGCTGCTCCAAGCTATCTAGGTGGTGGCAACCACCAAGAGTAACAAACAAAATCCACAGCGAAACATGAATACCAAGTGCCTCTAGATGCAATCACTCAAGCAATGCACTTGGATTCACTCCCAAACTCACTATGATGATGAATCAATGATGGAGATGAGTGGGAGGGCTTTGGCTAAGCTCACAAGGTTGCTATGTCAATGAAAATGGCCAAAGGTTGTGGGCTACAGCCGGCCATGGGGCTTAAATAGAAGCCCCCATAAAATAGAGCCATTATACCCCTTCACTGGGCATAACATGGGCTGACCAGATGCTCCGGTCCAACTGACCGGATGCAGCACCGGACGCACCGGTCGTGAATACCGGACGCGTCCAGTTGGCATACTAGACGTGTCCGGTAGCTCCCAGACTGCCACGTGTCCAGTTCAAACCAACATAGCCGTTGCTACATATCTACCGACGATCGGACACTCACATCGGACGTAGAACTACGAATGACCAGACGCTGAGCCACTGAGTCCGGTCGAGTCCAGTAAGCCACCAGGCCAACCGGACGCGTCTGTTAGAAAACAACCGGACGTTGAGCCTCAGTGTCCAGTGGAGTATAGTAAGCATCCTTACCCAATCAGATGCATCCGGTGATACCGGACCGGATGCTGCCAGCGTCTGATTGGCTGCTCTACCGTATACTGCCTTTTCTGATCCACACCGGATGCGTTCGGTGTGGTGACCGGACACGTCTGGTCGCTGAGTTTGTCACCAAATACCAGACCTGTCCAGTCACCATACCGGACGTGTTCGGTCACTCTGTAACCAGCGTGACTAACTCCTCTTTGACTCTATCTTCTTTACCCTTGCTCAAATGTGCCAACCACCAAGTGTATCACCTTGTGCACATGTGTTAGCATATTTTCACAAACATTTTCAAGGATGTTAGCACTCCACTAGATCCTAAATGCATATGCAATGAGTTAGAGCATCTAGTGGCACTTTGATAACCGCATTCCTATACGAGTTTCACCCCTCTTAATAGTACGGCTATCAAACCTAAATGTGATCACACTCTCTAAGTGTCTTGATCACCAAAACAAAATAGCTCCTATGGTTTATACCTTTGCCTTGAGCTTTTTGTTTTTTCTCTTTCTTCTTTCCAAGTCCAAGCACTTGATCATCATCATGGTATCATCATCATGTTATGATCTTCATTTGCTTCACCACTTGGAATGTGCTACCTATCTCATGATCACTTGATAAACTAGGTTAGCACTTAGGGTTTCATCAATTCACCAAAACCAAACTAGAGCTTTCAAAAGGTCTTCCCCTAATTTCGACCCCTATGGGGGTCTGTCGTTCTATGACCATGCATTTGGTCTCCTTATGTGTCCAACTTTCCTCGAGCCCCCACGCGTAGCAGGGGCAGGTTGAGGGTCGGCTCATGTTTGTGATCATCACCCCGTGCATGGTTTCCGCAACCGAAGGGGTTGAGCCATGCCATGATTTTCCTCTATGGACGAGCCATGGTGCTTGGTGAGCTATTAGCTAGCTAGTCTAAGTGGGGCCCCAGCATCCCATTTGTGGGCATTCGGCTCGGGTCAGCTGGTGACCGACTCCAAGTTTTTAGTGGTCAATCCATATAGTTCTCGGGTCCGTTTGACCGGTCCTGAGGGCTATCTGCCTTTCTTCGAGGAAAAACCATGGATCATATCTGGCCAAGACTCAAACATGGGCCGAGATGCCTATGGCGCTCATGCGCTCGGGTGCTGGCCGCTAGCAGGCCTAACTCGTTCCACCCCTGGCTCTTAGGGTGCCTAGAGCGGTTGTCGAACCCATTGATGGGCCAACCTTTGAACTCCTGGGCCTAGACAGGCCATAGGAGCATTTTAGCTCCGTATCCCTTTTACCTGTGACGGGTCGTGGTCCATTTAGGAAGGCAAAATGTTTGGTGAGTTTTCTGAGGGAACGAACATAGGTTGCATGTGCACGCCCCACGGTGAGACGTGGTGGCAGATCGTGTCAGGCACGGAGATCTAGGTGGGCATTTGGTTTCCTCACACCCATCGCCCCTATAAAACCAAAGGGTTAGCCCCTCGAGTTCCATACCTTGCATACTTGCCTCCACAGCCACGACCACCGCCGCCAATCACTTAGGTTTCCTACCCCCACATCTCTACCGCCGCTAAGCCCACATCCATCCACCCCCACCTCCAATGGATCCATGGTGTTGTTCCGACATCACCTTCCAGCGCATGGAGGGCCTCATCCATCGCGGTCTTCTCCGTGCACAGACCTCGGCCGAGGAGTGGCTGCTGCCCGGTGAGGAGGACTTGCCGTCGCCGCCCGATGGCTATGTGGTGTCGTTCGCCCACTTCCACAAGCGTGGGTTTGTGACCCCCACCCATAGATTTCTTCGGGGGCTACTGCACTACTAAAAGATCGAGCTGCAGCATCTCAATCCCAATGGGATCCAGCACATGGCGGCGTTCGTTGCCCTACGCGAGGGATTCCTGGGGATCAGCCCCAACTTCAACTTGTGGAGGTACTTCTTCACCGTCACCCTCTAGAAGAAGAGGGAGAAGAGTGGTAGGTAGCAGCTACACATGCCGATGGGGTGCACTAGCATCCAACTCCAGAACAATCGGGTCGGCGAGTACCCATCGATGCGGCTATCAACGTCCAACCAGGGGTCACACTCATAGTGGTTCTACCTCAAGAACACCACCACCGCTCCTCTGTCGGAGTTCACCGAACACCTGATCGAAGAGGCCCCAGAGCCATGGAGGAAGTAGGGTGTCCTGGAGAAGGACAAGAAGAAGATCCAACACCACATCACCGCCATCCACATCCTAAAGCAGAACGGCCTAAAGGGGTCAGGCATTATTGGGTACTACCACGCAAGGAGGGTGGCACCATTGATGCGTGTGCTTGCGCTATATGCGATGGCGCCCGAGGCATTGTTCGATGGAACGGCGCTTGCCAAGGGGACACTCCCCAACTCTAAGATCACGCAACGCATCAAGGAGGTGATGGAGCCTTCATAAGACGACGCGGGTGCCCCCCTCGATTACATTTACCCAGTGTCAAGGCATCCATCGATGCGGCCGGAGCCAGGCCACATTGTGTTCGTAAGTTTCCCTTTTTGTTGCCTTCTCTTCAATCGATTTCCAAACCCCTTGATACTAACTTTGACAGGGGCGGGACCAACCGAGGGACCTCATCCTCATAGATCACCTAGCGCCGTTGCCGAGGGATTCGGCCATGAGGACAACAAATCGCATCGAGGGGAGCGGCTGAGGAGGACGAAGGAGGACAAGAAGAGGAAGAAGCAGTGGAAGCTGTAGGCGTGGGAATGAGGGGAGGACACTGAAAGTGGTGATGATGGTGATGACGATGAGGTAGCCGACGACATTGTGTGGGACAACCTAGAGAACGAGGATGTGCTGATAGGTATTGTTTCATCCTTGCAGGCATCAGGACCCTTCCTGTTCTATGGAGGGGAGGGTACGTTAGGGGAGCCGGCGGAGGTCGGATGTACCGTTGGCCTCCCCTAGGAACCAACAAGGGCGGGTAGCTCTGCTATCGTGCCCAAGGTGCCAGCAGAGGTGGGTGGCTCTGCCGTCGAGCCCCAAGAGCCAAGGGGAGCGAGCCCCTCTGCCCTAGAGCAAGGGGCGGGCTCCAAATGGCCTTGCTCTGATGAGGTGGAGCAAAGGTCGATGGGTTCACCCCCCAAACGCATTTGCCACCCGACGATATTGAGGTGAGTTATTAGTTCCTCTGTTTTGCCTATTTTGATTGGATTTCATCATTACTTATGTTTTTCATCCCTTGCAGCGTTAGCAGGCAGCAAAATCCTTTGGCACTAGCACCGAAGAAGAGCATCGCCCTCTATTTGAGGCAGCAATCGTTGACCCACATTGCGCCCATTTTGGGCAGGAGCGGTGCTAGTGTGACCGCACCACCGACCAGTTAGGTGCCGTCTAAGGTGAAGCCCGTGCCCTCGGTGGGATGGTCAGACACGGGGTATCAAGGGGCGCCTTCAGAGGTCGTGGAGCAACCAGCGATGGCTGTGATACCGCTGCCGATGATGAGATGGATGGGGCTACCGACCATGCTCATGGCGCCGATCATGGCGGGCGCAACGCAGCCAGTCATGATCCCACCAATGCAGGTGGAGGTGGCTGCGTCCATGATAGATGGGTCACAGCCGGGCACAACAGCAGCGGTGCCTAAGGCACCAACACGACCCGTGCCATTGGCGGCCCAAGCGATGGTGCCTGGTATGGTCCAGATGGAGGGGGATGCGGCCGAGGGGTCCCCTGGAGTCATGGTGCTGAGCGAGAGGTTAGCGTCCGCACTACTGACCCTCTCCATCATCGGAGGGGGCGTCCCGGTGGGGATGTCATGGCGAGAGGGGTCAACGATGCTTGGAGTCAGTGTGGAGCCATCCCTGGCCCTAATGTCGGTAGGTAGCGGCTTGCCTATGTGGGTCGAGCCCCTGCTCCAGTGGGTGGATCCACGGGACCCGACGTTGGCACTTTTCATCCTTGATGAAGCCGCAGAGAGCATGGAGCGGGAGAGCCTCAACATAGGACATAGGGATCGCATCCGTGCTTGAGGCCCTGAACCATGCCACGGGTGCATTTCACGACATCATTGTTCCCTGTGGCCGGGTATTGTTTGGTCCTACTTTTTGCCCTTGTCCTTCTTTATATTCTTTCTATATCCTGATCATCGTCTTCCTACAATCCCTCATAGCTCGTAGCTAGGGGAAATCTTAGTTTCTTCATTAGCAGAAGGAGGCCTGGGACCGCCTCATCGAGGAGGCATGGCTACACGGGGAGGTCTTATCACTGCCCAGCAGAGGGTGGCCGATCTAACTCCCCTCGCTGAGGAGGCGGACAATCTTCGGTCATAGGTGGCCGAGGCCTATGGGGATGCTGATGAGTCCGAGAAGGCGTTCGAGGCCCTATCAGCGAGGTCACGGAAAGACGACCAGGAAGCCACCAGGGTCAGGAAGGAGCGGGATGAGTTGCTCCAGAAGGATGCCGACACCCGCCAGCAGATCCTCAACCTTCTGGGTGAGGTTGAGAAGCAAAGGGAACTAAAGCTAGGGGCTAAGGAGAAGCTCGCAACCCTAGAGAAGAGGGTGAGCTAGGAGGCCACGGCGGTCGCTCGGGTGCGCAAGGAGCAGGATGAACTGCTCCAAACCATGGAGAGGCTCCACTCGAAACATGGCATGGCTCATGAGGAGCATGACCAGGCTTTCCGAGAGCGTGACCAGGCTTGCCAAGAGCACAACAATGCGCAATAGAAGGTCGGCTCACTCTAGGCCAAGCTCAAAAGCGTGACAACCCAGAAGCTAGAGGCCGAGAGCACTCCCTTGGAGGCCGGGCGAGGCGAATCACAAACCCAAGGGTTGGGCGAGGCAGAGCGCAAACCCAAGGGTCAGGCTAGGCGGAGCCTACGGTCTTGGGGTCGGGAGAGGTGGAGCCCTCCCCCAGAGGCCGAGCGAAGCCGAGCGCAAACCCAAGGGTTGCCCTTCCTAGGAGGTCGGGCGAGGCAGAGCGCAAACCCAAGGGTTGGACGAGGCAAAGTGCAAACCCAAGGGTCAGGCGAGGCAGAGCCCATGGTCTTGGGATTGGGCGAGGCGGAGTTCTCCCCCAGAGGCTGGGTGAGGGGGAGCAGAAACCCAAGGGTTGGGCGAGGTGGAGCACACGGCCTTGAGGTCAGGCGAGGTAGAGCGCAAACCCAAGGGTCGAGCAAGCCAGAGCCCACGGCCTTGGGGTCGAGCGAGCTAGAGCCCTACCCCAAAGGCCGGGAGAGGCAGAGTGTGAACCCAAGGGTCAGGCGAGGCAGAGCCCGTGGCCTTGGAGTCGGGCAAGGTGGAGCGCAAACCCAAGGGTCGCACGAGGTGGAGCTCGTGGCCTTGGGGTCAGGCGAGGCGAAGCCCTCCCCTAGAGGCTGGTCTAGGTGGAGCGCGGACCCAAGGGTCGGGCATGGCGAAGCTCACGGCCTTGGGGTCGGGCGAGGCAGAGCCCATGGCCTCGGGGTCAGGTGACATGGAGCCCTCCCCTAGAGGTCGAGCGAGACGGAGTCCTCCCCTAGAGGTTAGGCAAGGCAGAGCTTGCGCGCCCGTGGGTCGGTCGGAGCCGTAGTCGCGTTCTTGACTGCTCAGATGAATCAATGTTGATGATTGTTAGCTCCTCCTCTTCGGGTACCCTAGTATTGGTCCCCGACAACTTGTAACTCGAATAATGTAATAGGCTTAACATTGTAATCTGATGTGTTGTATGACTTTGTAATCATCTGAAAAGTGGACGCCCGTGATAGCTGAGGTATCCTGGGACTATCACAGAGGGGCAAGAGAGTTGGAATTTCATTTTTGAAATCCTGGTTCTAGCAGCACCATAACAAGAAAGCTACGTGCTAGCCATGGCAGCAAGCCGACATCACCTCCATGCATACTACCATGCTTGAATATAGAGGCTAGGGAGATCAGCAATGGTGTCCTAATCAAGAAGAAAGCCCGAAGCACATTCAGTTCGAGTCCACCTTGAAATCCACAAGCTGTTCAGGTAAAATCAACGCCCAACCGTTTTTTACGATCCACATATGCTTGGAAAGATAATTTGATAATCTAACCAATGGTTTTGGTTTGACATCAAAAATTCATCTAGAATCAACAAGAATCATCGAAATAAGTCAGCGTCTAGAATCTATTAGGGTATTGCGATGCCGTCTTTTGGTCCGTTGGACCGTGTATCGTCTTAGATCCCATTAGGGGGTGCATCCATGGGGTGACGTCCAAGGATCTATAATTAGCAGTTGTCGCTCACATTAGGGTTTGAATTTTGTTGTGTTCTTGTTTTCCTCGTGAAACAAATATTGTTTGTTGCAACTGTATCACCAAGATCACTTGCTGTGAACTAGGGCCCCCTGTTCTTGATCTTGTTTGTCTGTGGTGATTAGTCCTTTCGAATAAAGACTTGAACTCCTTATCCATATCATAAGCTTCATATTTATTTGCAATTTCAGATTGCGTTCATCCTGTTTTTACTTGTGTTCTTGATTTGCTTGCAGGAAAGTCTTCTCGGCGAGGTCAATCGCATTGTGCGTGGTTGATAACCAATGGAGCAGTGGTGTAACGGTTGTGGGGGCCCGAATCAACTTTGGTTTGAAGCATAGATCGTGAACGTCGAGTTCTTCACCAATTGAAGTTATCGTACCTATCGGAAGATCGGACCGTGTCTACATCAAGTGTATTATAGACCGAGTGTGCCGTTGTCGTCCTATGCGTCGTGCGTGACGCCCCTGTGTCCTGTGCGTGACCGATGCCGGACTCTGCTCAGTTGTCGTCCTGTGTGCCAAGCCGCATGGCACCCACACCACGCGCCTGGGCCAAGCGCCGCGGCCGGGCACCAACCGTAGTCCCGCCCATGAACAAGCACCACAGCCGGGATCCACCTCCGCCCCGCGGTCAGGATGAGCAAAAGACTGAAGACAAGATAAGGGGCAATTTTGTCTTTTCACCTTTGTGTTTTGGGATTTTAACATTTTTCAATTCTTTTGTTACGGACGGTTCATTTTAAAATGACAAGCGCAAAATCATGAAGTTAAAAAAACAAGGGTAAATCACAATTGAACTGTTGGACGGGGCAAGAACATAGTTTTTCCTTATCATTTTTAGCCTAAACAAACCATTAGAACCTTTCTTTGTATGAAACTATTGGAGCAGAGAGGAGCTGATCTAGCTGGTCACCTCTCAATCTATGGTACTCCCTCTGTCCAAAAAATATAAGACGTTCTCGCTTCATGAGAAGTCAATTTTTTTAACTTTAAGCAATTATATATAAAGAAATATTAATATTTATAACACATAATTAGTTTCATTATATAGATTGTTGAATATATACTTTCATAATAAACTTATTTTGAGATATAGATGTTGCACGTATTTTTCTATAAATCTAGTTAAAGTTGAAAAAGTTTGACCTACACGTATCTCATGACGTCTTCCTTTCTAGGACTGAGGGAATATACAACACGAAGCATGCCAAAAGTATTGTCCAGTAAACATGTTGCAACCAAAGAACATGCATGTTTTCTGAATTGCTCGTTGGCTTGTAATATCACGGCTGCAAGAAGTCTTAAGTATTAATAACAACGACGAGAAATATTTGGAAACTCTTTACAAAAGTATCAGTTCACAGGTCGAACTGATTATTAGCCATTCCAGGAAACGTTCCTGGTCGATTGTCATTTGCTTTAGGGCTCGGTTCCTTTGGATTGAGTCCCAAAAATAAAACGGCTAGACTGTAGAAATGGTTCACTAATTTGTATACTTTTAATAAACTGGAATGGTTCCTGGGTTCAATCCAGGGTAACTGAATGGACCTTAATGGAATCAAAACTAAGTTTGATTGAAATTCCGTTTCAGTAGCATTTGCTCCTTCGACTATTCCATTTCTACATCAGAAAAGGACTTGAGTTTGCTTGATTTTTTTATTTTAGATTCTTTTTAATAATAGCATGTTCCAAACTAAATTTCTACAATCTAGCCATTTTAGTCAAGCCCAAGATCATAGTGTGATTTGTCATTACTGTCACACCACATGCATTGTGACTCATTGGGCATGCTGCTGTCGCCGCGAAAACTTCTTATACGTAAATCGCCAAAGTGGAGCTGGGTTCACGCCATCCTCCTTAGCGCGACTTTACAGTGCGTCACGCCATACTTTGGTACGACTTACTCTGTATATATCTTTTTTTGTCGATCCAAAACGAAGGAGCTAGAGACCTCTAAAATTTTCTTATAATTATTTACGTTTAATGAGGTGAGGCGAGTTGTTTAGGATGGCGCCACAAATAGAGGACACCGGTTTTCGTGTAGGCAGTAGATATCGTCTAAGGGTTGTTGTCTGGTGCATTGGCCTAACAACAATGATGTATCCTACGATGAGATGGATGGGTTTCATGCGATGAGTTGCATATACTCGGTATGCGCTAACTACCAGTACTCTGTTAGAATAGTTCACCTGGTGAAGGTGGAAGTACCGATCTTATTTTTCATTTAGGCCCTGTTAACTTGTCTTATGAGCCGTACCATTTCAGCAAATAAACAGTGTTTTTCTCTCACAATAAATCAACGAACAGTACTTTCAGCCATGGTTTTTCAGCAAAGCGAACAGGGCCTCTAATTTTGAAATTATTAGTTTCGGTCCGCTACCTAGATTTCTCCTAGCTAGTTCCTTTCTACTTTTAACCATTAGATCTAGATCAATAAACGGCTACTATTATTTTCAAGCACATTATGCATAAATTTATCTAGCGAGAACCACACTTATTTGGGACAAATGTAATAATTTTTTCTTGAAGAAACAAAAGTTGTTAGTAAATTTTAATAATAATTGAACCGCAAGGCAATCAACCCCCAACCAAACCTGACAATGCGTCATTTCAAAACCCTAATGTTCTTATCAACAACGTGATGATCCATGGTCGACGATCATTGCCCATCATGATAACCAACCCCGGCCCCTTCCCTTTTCACTTGTTGTGATAGTTATTAGCACATCGTACAACTTGCAGGTGCATTTAGGCCTTATAACGGGTTTCAATATATTATCTTTCCTGACCGTACAAATTAAAGAGGGAGGCACAACACTCACAGCCCATGTCATCATGTACACTCATTAGGAACAAGGAGCACTATATATATATAATATATACTGTCAAATAATATAAACAAAGTGGTGAATTTGTTGCACTAGCTAGCAAACCTCAATCATTTGATGCTCAGTTGCTCACAGTTTAATTTAGGGATCCCTTTAATTTATCACCCCCATAACACGACGAATATTCTAGCTTGACATCTATGGAAATATATATATAGTGGACATTTTGTTGTTATGTGGGGATTCTTTTCGTACGAATTGTCTACAATGTAAAAGAAAATATATATAGGTATGTGATACCAATTTCCAATATCGACTACTCCTTGTATATATAATAGTAAAAAGAATCTCTTAATCTACTTTTTTTTTGTATGAGCTAATGATCCTAGCTAGCTAATTCACGTACTTGGTGTTCAGCTTTTTCTTCAGTAAGTGCGCATATGTGTTGGCTACTTATTAGGTAGAGGTTGACTGGTTATAGTAATCATGTTGTTCAAGCTTGGCTAGGATTTCTGCAACCAGCAATGTGCTGTTGGTTGTCTTTCTGGTGTTGCTTTTTGAGAAAGATATTATCTTATACATTTATTCAGGTCAAAGATGGTCCGCCCACCAAAATAATGTGGTACAGGTACTTGTTCAAGCCAAGAAAAAATTGTACGCATGTACTCCACCGTTTGGTTATGCAGTATTTTTTTTTACTTCAACACCACAAGCAACTCCAATGTTGGAGTTGAAGCTATTTAAAAAAACGTTTAGTAAAACAACTTCACATAGTAGATCTGGGATAGTGAGTTGAGAGAAGCTAGTAATTTTAGCTCCACCCAACACCGGATTTTCAGGAGCTTCACTTGACGAGTTGTTTCATTTTATCTCGTTTGACAGAAAACGGCTCCTAAAGTTGTCGCGGAAGTTGTGCCAAATGGGGTCAATAACCCGTAGAGCAACTCCAAAAGCCTCTATATATTTTCCTTACTGATAGAAATAGTAGTTTTGGTGAAAAATATCCTCTAACAAAATCTATAAATTAGATCTCCAAATATTGGCATTTTTTATTCTGGATTTCTCGCTAGATAAAGATGAAGAACATGATTGGCCCTCTAGAATACGCAAAAGATATAGGAAAACTATTAGAGGATGTAAAGATATAAAGAGTGATGATTTTTATTCAAATGACTCCAAATAATGATTTTGCAAGTGAGTTTAAGGTAGACTCTAATCTTAGTACGTTGGCCTCCAAATTCCTAGCTGGAAGAGTTTTTTTTTTGAAGTACGAATCTATAACAATTTCTAACTGTACAACATCATAGACTTACCAAGATTAGACTAAAGCCGAAAACCGTTGAATGCTCCCTTCATCTTTTACCATTCTTTTCCACCTTCCCCTTGCTATATATTCAACCCTTTAGACCTTTAACCCTTTAACAACCTGTGACAACAATCCAAACACATACATGAATACAAAATTTGGAATGCTTAAATGTGTACACCAGGATTTATCAATGTAAACCAGCCTATCTACCTCCTGTTAATATGTAATGCTCGCCCTGTAGTAATAGAGTGTAAAACGTACTGCAATACATATTGCTGTCAATCTCAACTTTTACTTGTTCACAGTGTTTTGCATTTAATATCTATATATAATTCAAGTATGTTGTATGCATTCAGAAGAAAAGGTGCCGTGTGTGCATGCCTGCAATTTGTCTGTTGGTTGGAAAATTAAGAATGTGATATGGAAAGGGAAAGCAGAGTGTTGATGGAGCTATATAATTGCTGCATGTCTTACTTGTGAGGCTGTGACAACCAAACTACTACTGCTTTTATTATTCCTCAATGTTAAGGTTCTACACAAACTAATTTAACATGGATGGTCACTTTGTGTTCCATCGCTCAAGTATCCCTGCATGTGGGCCTTGCTATCGGTTTAGCAGGTGGTATCAGCCCTGCTTTTGTAGGAAAATATTCTTCTATTTGTGCTAACAAATAAATCAAGCTAGGAATTCATTTTCTGCCTAGTGCACGTGGATCCTGTAGATGCCTGTTCCAGAAGGATGATGTATCTCAACTAATCTTCCTGACCACCAAAATGGGTTGTTCTTTGCGGTTCAGCAAGTGGTTGCAAATTTTGATATAGAAATGATCATATCCAAGAGATTTCGCATTGAATTATATTATTCTCAATTACTAAAATGATAGAACTACAAATTGTGGTGTCAAAGTTAATGCAATTGCATGGTATTTTTGGGTGGGTAGGGTGGGGTAGCGATTGAGGCACTTCCTGTTCACAATTTAGTTCATATGATTTGATATCCTCTTACATCTAAACCACTTAAAACTTATAAGTGTGTTAACACGAATTTCATTCACACACCAGCAATGGCTAGATTGTCTGAGACCGCACATGCTCTAGACATACAGTAGAGGGAGGTCAAAAGCAGCGAGGTTGACCAACAGGTCGGCTATGCAGATTCAATGCTCATTCTTCACCTGGAAAGGCCCATGAACACCTAGAAAAAATGGAGGACTGGAAGAGCACAAGAGGGTTGTCCTAGGATCGACAAAGCCACATAGAATGCCAACAAATCTTGTCAAAGAGAGGTGCTAGATAGCAAGGGGTTTGAAGTGCTTGAGGTAGCTAGGAGAAGAGGGTAGTAGATTGTTTTTTTTTATCGATTGTGAAGAGATACCTCAATCGGATCCTCTAATATATATAGAAGGAAGTGGTCTTATCTAATAAGAAAACCTTTTCCTAACAAGATATGCAACTTTCACTTGAGATTGGGCAAGTTCCCATCGAATTAGGTTAGAGTTGGACTTGGACAACGAAAGTTGGCTCGGGCCAGTTTCCAAAGTAGACTGGGCCGATTTTTATGGGACCTCGTGGGCATGCTAGAGAAACCGACCTGGGCTAGTTTTGTGTATTGCTAGATAGAGTATAGACAAACCAGCCTAAGTCGGTTTCCATACATTTTGCACATTTGGCCCAATTTTAGCATAAATTTAATCCTTTCAATTACATTTGATTAATCTATTTGAATTTGAACCTCTTGATCCTATTTTGATTCACCATATGCCACCTTATTTTAAGCGAAGCATATGCAAATTTAAAAACATATGACAATAGTAGCAATGATGTCAAGCCATTGGCTATTTTGTTCTAAGGGCGATGCATGCATCAGTCGTTTTTGGTTCTATGGGCGATATATGTATATCGGTCATTGCTTGGACAACACTTAGGCTTCTTGCCAAACACTTAGGAAATATTTTTTCAAATATCTCCCATTAATTTCTCTTGGGAGATGATCACCTTGCAACGTCTCTAGCATATAAGCATTTCCAAACACTGCTTTGATCACCTTATATGGACCTTCCCAACATGAAGACCACTTGTCAAACTTGTTGCTTTTTGTCCCAATTAGTAGAACGGTCTCCCACATTAGATTCCCAACTTGGAATGATTTGCCTTTAACTTTCTTGTTGTAAGCTTGGCACAAACTTTGCTCCCTCAATATCTTTTAGAGCTTTGATTCTTTTGTTGGTCACCTCATAAATGTTGTCAATCATTAGTTCATGATAATGAGAGCAAATGGATCATTTTGCTTAGCCAACCTATATGCATCAAATTTACATCGACCTTGGCAACATAGCTTCTTGTTCAAATGCCATCTCAAAATGAGTAACTTTAGTAGCACCATGTCTAGATATACAATGAGCAAATAGAGTTTCAGGCAAAACTTCATGCCATCTCCTAGGATTGTTGCCAATCTTCTTCTTGATAAGGTTGATCAAAGTCTTACTTCTTGAGTCAACTTGGCCATTAGCTTGAGCATAATATGGAGAGGAATTGAGCAATTTTATTTTAAATGGTTCGGCAAACTCTCACACTTGTTTGGACACAGAAGATGTTCCTTCATCCATAGTTAAAGTTTGAAAGATGCTGAATCTATGAATAATATGCTTAGTGATGAACTCAATTATCTCTTTATGTGTCATATCTTTTAAAGGCAAAGCTACGATTGACTTTGTAAAGTAATTCGTGGCAACTAACACAAAGTGATATCCCTTTGATAAAGGGGGATGAATTTGGCTAATGAAGTCTAGCTCCCATTCTCAAAATGATCACAATTTGATAATAGGATGCATCACCGAAGTAGGCACCAACTAAACATTATCAAACCGTTGGCACTCCTCACGTCCTTTGTAGTAGCGAAAAGAATCGACAATCATAATGAGCCAATAGAAATTAGCTCTATGTAGCAACCACTACTTCATTTTTGGAGTTGATTGATGTGTACCATAGATGCCCTCATGAACTTCTCCTATTGCCACTTTGGCTTGATTAGAATCCAAACACTTAAGCAACAAGACTTTGATGGTTCTTCGATATAGCTCATCATTGACCAAGGCATATTAAATGCAACATTCCAAACAATTTTATCAACATTAGCACTTGGGTTGCTTAAATAGTCAACAATGTAAGTCCTCCAATCACCAAAATTGGTACCAAGTTCATTTGAAGAAATTTAGACTCAATTTGACTCTTTACTAGGAAAATGGCCCTAGGCTAGTTCTAAAACTGGCTTGGGCGGTTTGGCTGGTCAGCAACCACAGTTTATGGTGAAAATCGGCTTGGATCAGTTTTATCAACCTAGCCTCAGTTTCATGCTTTTGCATTGGTTTTATATTGAAATGAGTCAAAGCCCAATGCTTGTTGAGCCAATATATTAGCCCTATTGTTCTTGTGCCTTGGAATGTGTCAAATTTGGAATTCATCAAAATATATAAATAATGATGTCAAGGTATTTATCAAGATAAGCATTAAGTGATCCTTCTAAACACTGAAATACACCAGCAACTTGATGCACCACCAGTAAAGAATCACCGAAGGCTTCAAAATACTTCAGTTCCATGGATTGCAAAGTTTCCAAGCTGAATAAAAGAGCTTCATATTCGGCTTGGTTGTTAGTGCAAAAATAATACAATTGGCTTGAGGTCTCAAAAACAGCACCAGTGGGTGAGACAATCACCACACCAATTCATTGACCTTCTTTGCAAGCCAATCCATCGAAATAAAGCTTCCATGGAGCAAAAGTAACATAGCTAATTTTCTCTCCAACATCAATTTTATGCTCAATATTGAAATTAGCATAAATTTGGCCTTTCAAGGTTTTCAAAGGTTCAAAAGCCAAATTATATGCAATTAATGTGTATGCCCATTTGTCAATCCTTGCGCTAAGGATTGGCCGATGTAACTTGTGTTTAATGACATTAGTCTAGCAAGCAACCGCTCAAGTACTAGATAAAAAGTAATGTCTTAATTTAGTACATGTCTAGTATAACAACAAGCACAATTTTTGAACATGCGCATACCACTGATGATGTAGTTGTTGGAGAGATTGCTTGTTTTCTTCTCAACCCCCTTTTTTCTCCCCTTTACTTACCACCTTGCACTCATAGGACTTGTTGCCTTCTTGGTGGCATGAATAGCAAGTCACGGTTGCTCCCTCATCAAGCTTCTTCACCACCTTGGAGATGTTATCTTGATGAGGTTGGACTTGGTTCTCCTTGCCTTTAAAGGTGATCAAGTTCTTGGGAAGTGCTCCAATTCTTGCTTGAGAAGCTCACTTTTCATTGTAACTTCATCGGTGCATGAATCTACAATGACATGATCAAGACAAGACTTGTTGCAAGATGGTGAGTCTAAATCAATTAAATCAATGTAAGAAGTAGACACATGTTTTAAATTATGTCAAAGAGTGAAACCTTTTTTAGGGGTGCTTGCGCTAGCTTCTAATTTTTTAAGTTTGTTAGCTAGCTCAACACTATGATCCACAAATGTGTCCAATTTGCTTGCAAGTTGATCATAACTTTTAATTGAGCTAGCTAAAAAATTAGCAAGATCATCAAGAAAGAGGAGAGTCATCATCACTTACATTGCTTTTCGCTTCCATTTTTACCCTTTTCCATGAGGCAAATGTGCGTAGAGCTCAATGATTACTTGTTGTGGCACCTCTTGTGTTGGGCTTCCTCCTCACTTTAAGTGTCATCCCAAGTTTTGATGGTGGTGTGGGCTTGAACTTTTTCTCGCCTTCCCTTCTTTTTGTCCTTGGGTTTGGGCTTATTTGAACAATCCTCCATAATGTTCCCAATCTCACTACAACAAAAGCACCCCTTCTATCTTTGCCTTCTTCTTTGGCTGGTGAATATGATGTCTTCAATGATAATGGGCATGCCCTTGGACCAAATCTTGCAAACATTAATCATGTTCTTCACTCTATTTATGAGTTCCCTGACTTTCTTCATTGAAGGAGGAAGATGTGGAAGCTTCATCTTGACCATCATTTCTTCTTCATTGCCATCCTCATCCTCATTTTTTTTGTCTCTTGCTTGAGCTTGACTCAGTTTTATTATTCTTCTTTATCTTCTTGTGTTCATCACATGTGAGAGCAACATTTTGCTTGCTTGATGAAAGGGCTTCTTGACCCATCTTCCTTGACATCTCGAATACGCAATCTTGCCGATGAAAAGGGAGGGGTCATGTTGTTCTAGTCTTCCATGTCATGGAGAACGACGAGGATGGAGGCATATTGGGCGTGGAGTAGCACGAAGATGTGAAGGACTGAAATGATGACCAGAGGGGGGGTGAATGGGAGCAAATTAAGATTCTCTTATCCAAGAACTTGGCCTATATGCCTAACTCACCCGGGAACATTCCTCTTCAATACACACTTAGATCACACAAGTCAACAAGTGACAAGATGACACAAGAGGAGACCAAGAAGAGCTCAAAGAAATAATGGGAGCAAAGCAGAATAAAATCAAAACAATGTCATGGAAAACCCTAGTTACGAAAGCTCCACAAATTTATGCTGAAGTTCTAGGTCGTGGAGATTCCATGCAAATAGTAAAAAACCATAGCACAACGGTGAGAAAACTTCCAAATCTCAACAAAAAAAACCCCAAATGCTACCAAATTTTGAACACGTCTCCACTAGGTTACTATGAAATTATCCCCAAAATATCAAGACCAAAAGCTTAAAGCCTGGCCATGACTTCTCAAACTGGTTTTTCATAATATCCTTAGAATAGATGATTCAAAGGAGCTCGAGCGAAATCTATTGGAGACAAAGCCTAGGCATGTTCCCAAGACATCATAGTACCTAAGAACAACCAAAGAACACCTCAAAAACTACAGCTCAAAGTTTTTCACGAATTTCACCAAAAAGAGGTAGAAAAGAGGAGTTTTTTTGGGGTGAGGAACTTGAGATTTGAGACCTAGGCTTTAAGCCATGATTTGGAAAAGTTGCAAGTGTCCTAAAACACTTCAAAATCATGACAAAAGATCAGCCAAGGTAGTAGCACAAAAACCCAAAAATGACCACAAAAATCACTAAAAAGGAGAAATTTGAGATTTGGGGAGGAGAACAAGTGTTGCACAAATTTGATCTCTTGATTACTCTGTCATGTATGATTGCAAGCCACTCTTTTCTAGAGTTTGTGGCATAGCCCCAGTCTTAGTATTAACCACCAAGACAAAAACATTCAGATACAACATTCAGGTTTCTCATAAAAAATAGACTAGCAGCAGCGCTAACCCAACACCTATAAACTAAAACACAAAGCGACTCCTACATCCAAAAAATGTCTAAAAGATCAAAGAACCAAGCTAGAACAAGACACCAGCTATTACATAAGCCACACTTCCTTGGATTGTGTTGACACCGAAAAATCTCGGCCACCGGCCGAATGGGACTTGGCCCATGGAGATCCCTCGTCGTCAAACGACAAGCCTGGGAGATCTGCTTAACTCCGAGCGCAGGACAAGTTGGTTTTGAATTCGTAGGCGTGCCAGTTAATTTGACCTACAATTGATAAGAAGAGAAAGTTTATCAGTAATTTAAGGTGGAACATGCCGGTCTTGTCCAGACAGTTCCAAGTGTGCCGCTTTAGGAGCAGCCAGACGAGAAAATCGACTAAATAGCAGATACGCGAAGAAATCTACGATTACGAACTGTAAAGCTCGTGGGTCACGATTAATTTTATATTGACAAGTACAATACACGCAGATATAAGTAAAATCATCAGCTATTTGGGTATTACCAATGTAAAGCATTGAGCCGATGAATCTAACGAGAAAGGATATAACATGCGAACAAATTGACTGTCTAGTACAAATGGATCTATAAAATCTCTGAATCTAATCTGTTACTATCAACAGTGAGATTCGACCGAATCGATGGTAGCTATGATGATAACAACAAACTAAAACCGAAGAATCCAAAAAACCGTCTATATATTAACAGGTTTTCTGAAAGACATGCTATATTTGTGAAAGCATAGGCAAATCGGCTGAAATAGCCGATTCAAGTAGAAAAATGGTCATAGCATATGAACAATCGACTATTCAATACGAGCAGACATATAAACTCCTCAAATCTAATCTATTATCTTTATCGGTGGGGTTCGACCGGATCGATGGCAGCCATAATAAAGATAACAGATTAAACGTTTAAAGAAAACGGATCTATTCACATTTAACAGGGTCATGAAAACATGCTATGAACGTTAGAGTACGGGCGATCGGCTATTTAGCCAGTGCAGGCATAGCAAACAGTTAAAGTCACGTTTGATTGAAAACAAATCTACCAACTAGCATCCTCCGATCTAAAGTACCATCAGTGGGGATCAACCGGATCGTTACAGCCATAATAGCGAACTATAGACCATATTTAACTAGCCAGCAAACCTCTTCAAGATCAGACATGCCTTAACCGCGTACTATGCACGATCAAGATCGAAGTAGAACAGCTGATGAAACATAACCCGTCGCTTAAAGTAAGAAACATCGTATTGTAACAAAGTAAACGATGAACTAAAAGGATGTGAAGTCGATATAGATCGATCTTGACCGGGCAGGTTGATGTTGCTGAAACTAATGGCAATAAGAACTTTGGCAAGATCGGTAACTTAATGAATCTACCCAAAGGATGCCACCCTTAGGTAGAGCCGATAACTTGACCTTAATCTAATTCGAGCAATGGAGGTCGAACTTAACCGATGCAGCCGTACTTGAACTAGATAAAAATCGATAACTAGCTTATACTAGAGCTCGCAGTGGAGGTCGATCTTAACCGATGCAGCCTTACAAACAGAAGTATAAATCATGACAGTACTTACAGATAAGCCGGAGATCGGCCAGACCGATGCAGCCCTGCTGGTTGAAAAACTCGTCGAGATCTACATTACTCCTACTCCTAAGGGTTAGCGTGAAGCCAAAAAGGTAAAGACTGTTTTGATTGATTGAGAGATAAAAATTACAATAGGCGATGAACTCATATATATATATATATATATATATATATATATATATATATATATATATATATATATATATACACACACACACACATATACACGAGTTGGCTAGTCTTTACCGTGTACAAGCATGACTCAAAACTAAAGATGGAAATATAATCTAAGAATATATCTCCATTTAGCCGAGTCCGGATCTCCCATGCACGCTCTGCAAACGTGGCCATGCAAATATATGCGGCCAGGCCACATTATTACCAATCTTCAATTCCCGATATGTGCTTCTTTCTTTAATTAATCACCATCTCGTGCACCTGTCAGATGACTTCTGTAGACGTCGTTGGTAAATAGAAATCGATTTGGTTCTCAGCTCGTATGGCAATTGGAATCAACTAAATAATCTTTCTTCTCTATGCTGCCGTAGTATAGGCCAAGATCTCGTGCTTTCCGTAACCAAGCTTTCTTCTGTAAGCTATCTTTCCATCGTTGCCTCCTGCATACGTGACAACATCGAAATATTCTTGAGCATTGGCAATCACATCTGATTTTCGAATCGATCCTGTGCATGTGCCAAAGCTGCGTTCTGCAACAGATCAACATTTTGGTCATGAAATATCCCTTATTTAGGAAATGTTCTTGTTTTTGACATCATCGGCCAATCTTCTCTTTTTCAGGGTAAGCTTACCAAATTTTGGTATAAACATAGGTCCCCTAGTTCGGAGTATGAATTTTTCATGCTTAGAACTATTTCAATCCAATGGTTTTCCTTCCTGAATCGATGATATCTGATCGCAGCATGGAGGAATGTATCGGCTCCATATCAATCATCTTCTTTCTTGGTCTTGATAATTTCAAAGTCAATCCTCATATGTATCATGTAATCGGCTTTCATGAGCCGATACCTTTGATGACTTGCTTGGATTCCACCTTCCTGAGTTCTCGACCATTCATCTGCTTTAGCTGATTAGGGGCTGTCCCCCGAGTCTATAATTATATGATCGGCCATCTAGAGGTAATAATCATAAACATTGGAATTCTTGTCCACCCCTTTTTTTAGCATCTCTGACGATATCCTTCTATTATCAACCCATACAGCTTGATATCTCCATCTGGTTTCCAGCAGCTTGATTGACTTGTTCGACATCAGCAGCAGTGGTCTTTACTAGAGTAATCGGCTCCCCTATATAGCCGATGGAGATTCTATTGGGAAGGTTGCTGACTGATCAACATCACATTAATATAATCCAATAACTCTTAGCCGATGGTCTTTTTCCAGAGAGCCAAGAAATTTACTGGCAGCAATATTACCTTATTCCAAACCTCTCCTACATATGTGAACTTGGAAGTGTCTATCACACCATCTTGGGTGATTGATGAATGGAACGGATTAGAATCCAGTCACCCTCACTTCTTCTGCTCAGAAAACTTGGGGGGGTGAAAGATTTTTAAATTAAAACATAAGTTTGCTCCTCAAATGACTCTCTTAGATCGCTCAATGTGTATAGTTCCTCATCAAGACATTGTTTTGCCTCTTTTCATCCTACTTCTAAAAAGCTTATGTGGAGTTCAGGTTCGGATAAAATATGTAGCATACTTGCTTGCATATATTGTAAAGTCAAATCTCGGATCAAGGAGAAAAGTGTCATACTCTTAGATCAAGATGTGCATGTGTGTGAAATATTTGGTGGCTAACCTAATTCTACTATGCTCTTTGAAACATATTTCTCTCTTATGGATTATTTTTTGCGAGAACTTAGGCTATCTTTACTCTTATCTCTTTTTTTACTTTGGACCTTTTTGTGCCCATTTTTTTAAAAAAATTACTGTTGCATAACCCATGTCTCTTTTTACAACAAACTTTTGAGAGAAATATCATCAAGAACTTGGAGCATTTATTTTGATAAACCTAACAAACATTTTTTTTGCCTTCTCTTAGTGTAGGAGCATAACATTTTGGGGCGGATAAAAAGCATGTTTTTGCATACTTCCAGTGTAGAAGCATCATATATTTATGGCGTGTACGTGATCTTGATCTTAGGAGCATGATAAATCTCTCAACAGGGGTCAACAAGACTCGACAAAACTCAACACAAAACAAGCAGCTTATGTGGAAGGTTATTTATGATAACATATGGCCTTGGTAGAAAATTCAACATCACTGAGGAGACATGCTATTAATTTTTAATTTTTTGTAAGAAAATTTTCCAAGTACTTTGCAGAAAGAAGCAAGGTTCCTTTCATCATACTATATCTCATTCATCAACTACTTAGATGGCATGCTTTTCCTATGACAAATTGTTCATAGGTGATAGGAAAAGCATGGAATAAAGAATTTGTGAACCAAATATAGAGGGGTATGTACCTCATATTTGCATGTATGTTTCTCGACTTTGAGCCTGGTCATCCCGGCGTACTCTGCGACTTTCTCAGCGAGCTTTGACAACTTGTGGCATTCTTGGTTATCGCCGAAGAAGTTGGAAGTGGTTGTGTCCAGCTGCCTCATATTGGTTACGTAGATGATGGGGCCGAAATTGGTCAAGTTTCAAATGCACGTTTTCGAACATGACCTGCTTGAATGACTTGATGATGCCGCAGAAGATCTCTTTTATGGTCATGGATACCACCAGCATGCTAATCTTGCCCTCGAATAATTCCCTTGACCAGCTCGTTCATGTGGTGGCACAGCTTGAACGTGTTGTTGACAGGAAAAGATGTCAAAGCACATGCAGCGCTGCCTGATGCGATCCTGTCATACCCTGTAATCGTCAGGTATTCAGACGGGATTGCAATCCGGTAAATGAAACCCATCAATGTTGATCCCTTGCTGTCTGTTCTCTTCTGGATATGGAAACATAGAGCCGAGCCGATGGAGGTGAAGGAGCAGCTACCTGCTCTCTGGTTCTTCTCTCGTATAAACCATACACACAATCGGCCTCCAGGTCTCCTTCTTCAGCCGATTGAGTTCGACCAAATAAATTAACATTGGTCCATCGGCTTTTTGCTTGAGTCCATCGGTTGCTTAAAAATAACTCCATTATCTAATACTCTATTGGCTCATTGCTTTCTATCTTGTCGCTAGCTTTTTGACGAAATAAACTAATGCCTCTCCTGTTGCTTTTGAACCATTGATGTGTGTATGCATAACTGACACCAATTTGTTGCAGATGACATGAATATGTATGCATGCAGGGCCATCGACAAATCCAACTGTTTCTACTGGCATGACCACGGTACTAACCACAGTCGGAAAACGCACCACATAACCTGAGCATGGTGACGTCGAATCTTTTTGCGCCAATAGTCATATTAGCTTCAGAAAGGCTGACCGGTAGTCAGACTGCCCTATCGGCTGTGTTGTAGCCGATAAACCTCGTCGTCTTATCTCGTCGCTTGCAACACCTTGTGAATGCCACCTTGGATTGTTCATCTGACATAACATGATAAATGAGTCGATATCTTTGCTTGAGCCGATGTAATATACTTTATCATCGGCTTTTGTTGCAGCTTTGATATTTTTCTCTGGGATGTTTCTCTATGTCTTAGCCACTAAACCCTTCCTTCTCTTCTGAGCTATTTAAACCATCATGGCTGGACACATTTCCAGATCCCCTCAGACTGCTTTTTAGCTGATTGGCTTTATAGTCTAGTCGATCGGCCGTAAACTCCATTGGTTTTATTATCACCGTTGACCAGCTGGCCGTCGGCAAGGACATGGCGCAGTACTGATCATTTTCATGTTCACACCCAGGTGGCACAACTGGATTCAGGTTTTTTGCCGAGTGCCTGAGGCACTCGGCAAAGACGAAATTGCACTCGGCAAAGCCTTTGTCGAGTGCGGCACTCGGTAAAGAACACACGGCAAAAATTTGATCGACAAAACCCTCTTTGTTGAGTGTCTTTTATCGGGCACTCGGCAAAGGCTTTGCCGAGTGCCCCGGGGACACTCGGCAAAGAAAAGCGACCGTCACGGCGCCGGTCCCGTTGACGGTCACTTTGCCGAGTGCCAACCCTGCAGGCACTCGGCAAAGATTTTTTATTTTTTTTAAAAAAAATTCTTTGCCGAGTGCCAACCCGGAAGGCACTCGGCAAAGAGCTTTTATTTTTTTGAAAAATTTCTTTGCCGAGTGCCAACCCTGCAGGCACTCGGCAAAGTGTTTTTATTTTTTTTTAAAAAAAATTCTTTGCCGAGTGCCAGCCATAGGGCACTCGGCAAATATTTTTTATTTTTTTTTAAATTTCTTTGCCGAGTGTCAACCCGGAAGGCACTCGGCAAAGATTTTTTATTTTTTTAAAAAATTTCTTTGCCGAGTGCCCTATGGATGGCACTCGGCAAAGTTTAGAATTTTTTAAAAAAAAAATTCTTTGCCGAGTGCCAACCATAGGGCACTCGGCAAATATTTTTTATTTTTTTTCAAACTTTCTTTGCCGAGTGTCAACCCGGAAGGCACTCGACAAAGATATTTTATTTTTTTAAAAAAATTCTTTGCCGAGTGCCCTATGGATGGCACTCGGCAAAGTTTTGAATTTTTTTTAAAAAAATTTCTTTGTCGAGTGCCCTATGGACGGCACTCGGCAAAGTTTGATTTTTTTTTTAAAAAATCTTTTCCGAGTGTTATGGTCACAGCACTCGGCAAAGCTAGAAAATCTGTTTTCTGGTCGCCCATTTTTCCAGCTTTGCCAAGTGCTGTGACTATTGCACTCGGCAAAGGGGTCCTTTGCCTAGTGCAACACTCGGCAAAGTGACCCAAAACGGCAAATTTTAATTTTTTTTTACATTCCATCATGACAAATAAACCTGGACGGCCTGTTGTGCCACAATGTAGACATCTTTTCCTGGATAGATGGAATCCTGTCAAATCTTGACTAGCTCAAGCTTAGGGGTCCGTCTCGTTACACCAGGATGAAATCAGTGGCATTTGAATATGACAGGAGTAAGAGGTTTGGAACTATAAAATGATAGTTCGTAGATTTCTTCAATTCTTCCATAATAGTTGAGTCCATCAGTGCCGGATGTAACAACTCCGCTGTTTGTGGTTTGTCGATTGGGCCGACTCTGCTCGTAGCTTGCTGTGTGAAAACGATATCCATTCACGTCATAACCGGTAAATGACTTGACCTTAACGGCACAGCCGCTTGCAACCTGTCTCAACTCATCACTTATAGGCGCATCAGTTTGGGCTTTCTGTTTGAACCAACAAATGAAATCAGGGCTCCCTGGTCCCGCACCCCATGAAAGAAAGGTATCATTTTCTTACGGGGTAGGTTGCCTTGATCCATGCCAGGATTGACGAAGAAATTCCCTGTACCAACGAGAAACAAGGGGGTTGGACGAAGAAACAAGGACATACGGCGAAATGAAACAAGTTCATTCAGAACTTACCCAATGAACGGTTGCACCTCGACAAGGTTGGTCAACACATATAGCATGATACTGCGCCACTCTTCATTTTTCAATTGCTTAGTGGTCGATGCACTTGCGCTTCCGAGTTGCCCTTGGAAAAGGCTGAGGTTCGATTCATTTTCGCCAGCATTGTAACGAGAGGGTGGATTATAAACGTTAGGAAGTTTCTCAGTGTAGTATTTCTCTGTGAAGTTCAACACCTCCTCTAGAATGTATGCCTCTGCAATAGAAGCCTCAATTCTGGCTTTATTTCTACATTTTTTGCGAAGAGTCTTCAGACATCTCTCAATTGGATAGCACCAACAGTTCTGCATAGGCCCCCCATCCGTGCCTCATACGGGAGGTGCACAATCAAATGCTGCATCGATAAGAAGCAGGCGGGTGGAAAGATCTTCTCCAACTTACAGAGCAACACGGGTGCTGCTTTTTCCAAGTCATCAATGACGGTCCGAGAGAGCTCCTTGGCATAAAGCTAGCATAATAAGTAGCTCAGCTCTGCCAGCACTTGCCAGACATGCTCCGGGACATAGCCTCGAACCATCGCCGGAAGAAGCCGCTCAATCCATATATGGTAGTCATGACTCTTCATTCCGTTGACTCGCAGAGTGCCTAAGTTAACTCCCCTTTTTAGATTCGCTGCATACCCATCAGGGAACATTAGCTTCTTGATCCATTCAAGTACTTCCCTCCTTTGGTCCTTTTTCAAGACGAAATCGGCCTTAGGCCTTCTCCAGGTCTTGCCACGACTAGGAGGTTGCATCTCTTGATTTGGTCTATCGCACAATGTTGCCAGGTCCACTCTAGCCTTTGGGTTGTCCTTAGACTTTTCAGTGTCCATGAGTGTTGCCCAAAGTGCCTCGGTGACATTCTTTTTAGTGTGCATTACATCAATGTTATGTGGTAGAAGAAGGTCATCGAAATAGGAGAGCCTCATCATGCCCGAGATATGAGTCCACATATGCTGCTCACCATATCCCACAAAACCACCTTCTTCATTGGGCACGAGAGCACCTATCTGAGCATGAACCTCGGCACCAGTCATCATCTGCGATGCTAGGTTTGTCACTTTGACACCTTTTGTAAAGTTCTTGATGTCTTGTCTGAATGGATGGTTAAGAGGTAGGAATTGACGATGTCTGTCAAACGACGAATACTTGCCACCCTTCTGCAACCAAATAAACCTCACACCTTCCTTGCATATTGGGCATGGGAACTTCCCGTGAACACACCAGGCGTAGAATATCCCATACGCCAGGAAGTCATGCAGGGAGTAGTGGTACTAAACGTGCATTTTGAAGGTTGTCTTTGTAGCTCGATCATATGTTCATACCCCTTCGTCCCAAGCACGGACCAATTCATCAAACACGGGCTCCATGAACACACCCATATTACTCCCTGGGTGTCCAGGAATTATCAACGATAAGAATACGTTATGTTGTTGAAAGGAGACACCAGGGGGGAGATTAAGGGGGATAACGAAGACGGGCCAACATGTGTATGGGGCAGCCATCATTCCATAAGGATTGAACCCATCTGTTGCCAATGCGACATGTACATTACGAGCCTCATCTGCTTTGTCATGATGTTTATCATTAAAGCGGATCCAAGCTTCACCATCTGATGGATGTACCATCTTGTCAAGATTGTACCGTTTGCCATTTTTGTGCCATGTCATCTATTTCGTGGATTCCTCGATCATGTATAGCCGTTGGATCCTCGGTAGGAATAGAAGGTACCGTAGGATTTTCATGGGGATCGTAAGTTGCCTCTTCTGGCCATCATCAGAGTCTACCTCCAGGTACCTAGAGGATTTACACTTTGGACAGAACTTTGCATGCTTATGTTCTTTCCTAAATAGGACGCACCCTTTTGGACAAGCATGTATCTGCTCATACGGCATCTTAAGTGCTCGAAGGAGTTTCTGTGACTCATACATGCTCTTTGGCACAATATGGCCCTCCGGAAGCAGGGTGCCAATCACGGCCAACATCTTATCGAAGCTATGTCGACTCAAGTTTAACTCGGACTTCAACCCCATTAAGCATCCAATGGCATCTAGTTGAGACACCGTTGACTGATCGTGAAGGGGTTTCTGTGCCGAGTCCATCATGTCGTAGAACGCCTATGCGACTGCCTCCATCTCCTCCTTCTCACGTCCCTCATTGAACTGTCTTTGGTGAAAGTCATCTAGCATGTCTGCTACCCCGGCATCAGCATCAAAAGCCTCCACCCATGGTCTCACCACCTCCTCTCTCATACGATGGGCTTCACTATGGTGGACCCACCGGGTGTAGTCTGGCGTAAATCCATTCTTCACAAGACGTTTACCCATTTCCACCTTGTTTACCCTTCTCCTGTTTCCACATTTGCTGCAGGGACATAAAACTAGGCAATGTCCTTTAGCAGCGTTGCCAAATGCACTGTTTAAGAAAGCATCGATCTTGTTCATCCATTCCATGGTGTAATCACTCTGACTTCTCCAGCCCGTGTACATCCACTGACGGTCATCCATCCTCTAACATATGTATCAGCGAGTAATGTAACCATCAATTGCATGTACACGGTGTTCCTACTGTCTAATAGGTGAGGATAGGTCCTAATCCCACCCGCGGATGCGTAGATAAAGTTAGTTTCCATGCTCTACTCCTATCTGAGACAGAATTTCGGCAGCACCTCCCCGCTGTTCTCCAGATACACGTCCTACCAAAGAAGAGTGCGTATCCGGAGAACGACAGGGAGGTGATGCTGAAACTCTGTCTCGGACCAGAGCAGAACATGGAAACTAACCCATCTACGCATCCGCGGGCTGTCCAAAAAGCGTGGACAATCCGAAATAGATACGGTCATAGATATGCAAAGATCTACATACCTCCAACCGTATCTCTTTCAAATGGGAGATGCCTAACTGGGTTACGCGATCTACGACATGATACG